>NW_025927498.1:0-95336 GCF_022837055.1 Prionailurus viverrinus
CGTTGCAAGTGGCAGGGTTTCGTTCTTTATGAAGCTGAGTTTCATTTCATTGTATATATGTATGTATATTTGTATGTATATATGAACATACACGTGAGTACATATGCAAATACATGCACACACACACACACACAAGTTTATACCTTCATCAGTTGATGGATACTTGGGCTTTCTCCATAGTATGGCTACTGTTGATAATGCTGCTATAAATATTGGGTGTATGCATTTTACTACTAGGTATTGACCCAAAGGGTACCAAACTACACTCTCGGTTTTGAAGTTTATTTTGCCTAATATAAGTATTGCTACTGGCTTTCTTTTACATTATTGTCATGATAAACGTTTTTCATTCCCTCCTTTTAAATCTGCAGGTGACATATGTCCAAATAACGCTTTGTAAGCAGCATCTAGATAGGCCTTGTTTTGTTTTTGTTTTTGTTTCTTTCTTTTTTTTCTGTCCATTCTGACACCCTATCCTTGTCTTTTGATTGGAGCATGTAGTCGATTTACATTCAGAGTAATTATTGACAGGTATATATTTAGTGACATTCTACTAGTTGTTTTCCATTGTTTCTTGATGTTTTCTCTGATCCTTTCTTGTCTGTAACACTTTTGGTCTTTCATTTCCACTCCAAGAGTCTGATTTAAATATTCTTTTCTTTTGACTGGTAGTACATTTCTTTACTTATTTTTATATTTCTTCTTCGTTAAAATTTAAGCCCCAGTTAGTTACCTTATAGTGGAATACAGTTTCAGGATTAGAATTTAGTGATCCATCAGTTACAAAATATATCAGTACTCATTCCAGTGCCCCCCGGGTTCCCATCACCTATTTAGCCCACACCCCTATTCAGAAACCTTCCTGGAGTCCTGAGCTTCTTCCCTCTATTTAACAGTTTCTTATCGTTTGATTCTTCTCTGTATCTTATTTTTGCTTTCCTTTCACTATGTTCATCAGTGTATTAAATGCCACAGATGAGAAAAATCATATGATGTGTGTCTTTCTCTGACATATTATGGTTAGCATAATAAAGTCTGGTTCCATCCACCTTGTTGCAAATAGCAAGATTCCACTCTTTTTGATTGCCGAGTAATATTCCACTGTATGAATATACCACATCTTCGTTATCCATTCATCTCTCAATGGTCATTTGGGCTCTTTGCATAATTTAGCTATTGTTGATAATCCTGCTATAAACATTGGAGTGCATGTGCCTCTTCGAGTCAGCGTTAGTGTGTCCTTTGGATAAATGCCTATTAGTGCAATTGCTGGGTTGTAGTGTAGTTCTCTTATTGTTTCTTGTAACGAATCTCCATACTATTTTCCAGAACGGCTACACCACTTTGCATTCCCACCAGCATTGCAAAAGCATTCCCTTTCTCTGCATTCTTGCCAACATCTGTCGTTTCCTGAGATGTTAATTTTAGCCATTCTGATAGGTGTGAGGGGATATCTCATTGTGGTTTTGATTTGTATTTCACTTATGATGAATGAGGTTGAGCATCTTTTCATGGTATGACCAATCTGGATGTGATCTTGTTAAAGTGTCTCTTCATGTCTTTTGCCCATTTCTTCACTGGGTTATTTGGTTTCTGGGTGTTGAGTGTGATATATTCTAGATATGGAAGAATGCTGATGTTATTTTGATAGGAATTACATTGAATTTGTCCATTGTTTTGGGTAGTATTGATATTTTAACAATATTTGTTCTTCCAATCCATGAGATGGGATGTTTTTCCATTTCTTTGTGTCTTCTTCAACTTCTTTCATAGATGTTGTATGGTTTGTTCTTTTATTTTTTTAATTTTTATTTATTTTTAAGAGAGTGAGCGAGTGAGCAAGAGCCCATGAGCAGGGGAAAGGCAGAGATAGGGAGACACAGAATCTGAAGCAGGCTCCAAGCTCCAAGCTGTCAGCACAGAGCCTGTCACAGGACTCAAACCCACAAACGTGGGATCATGTCCTGAACTGAGGTCGGCACTTAACCGACTGAGCCACCCAGGCACCCCTCTATTGTTTGAATGTACTGATCTTTTACCTCTTTGGTTAGATTTACCCCTGGGTATTTTATGCATTTCTGTGCAGTTGTAAATTAGATCAATTCCTTAACTTTCTTTCTGTTGATTCATTATTGGGGTATAGAAATGCAATCAACTTCTGTATATTGATTTTATATTCTGAGACTTTCCTGAATTCCTGTATCAGTCCTAGAAGTTTTTTGGTGGAGTCGTTTGGATTTTCCACGGAGAGTATCATATCTGTGAGGAGGGAAATTTTGACCCCTCCTTGCCAACTTGGACACCTTGTAATTCTTTTTGTCGTCTGATTGCTGAGGCTAGGACTTTCAAAAGAATGGTGGGGGCGCCTGGGTGGCACAGTCGGTTAAGCGTCCGACTTCAGCCAGGTCACGATCTCGCGGCCCGTGAGTTCGAGCCCCGTGTCGGGCTCTGGGCTGATGGCTCAGAGCCTGGAGCCTGTTTCCGATTCTGTGTCTCCCTCTCTCTCTGCCCCTCCCCCGTTCATGCTCTGTCTCTCTCTGTCCCAAAAATAAAAAAAAAAATAAACGTTGAGAATGGTGAATAACAGTGTTGAGAATGGACATCCCTGTCGTGTTCCTGACCTTAGGGGGAAAGCTCTCAGTTTTCCCCATTGAAGATATTATTAGCTGTGGGACTTTCATATCTGGACATTCTCACATTGAGCCACGACCCTTCCATCCCTCCTTTCATGAGGTGTTTTTTTTCCATCAAGAAAGGATGCTGCTGCGTTTTGTCAAATGTTTATTCTGCAACTATTGAGAGGATCATGTGGTTGTTATCCTTTCTTTTATCAACGAGATATATCACATCAGTTGATTTGCAGATATTGAGTCGGTTGTGCATCCCAGGAATAAAATCCACTTCATTGTGCTGAATAATTCTTTTAATGTATTTTGAATCCAGTTTGCCACTTTTTGTTGAGATTTTTTGCATCCATGGTCATCAGGGAAATTTGTCTCTAGTTTTCCTTTAAAGTGGGTCTTTGTTCAGTTCGGACTCAAGGCCATGCTGGCCTCATAGAATGAGTTTGGAAGTGTTCCCTCCATTTTTCTGCCCATGACCTTATCTTGTTCTTTCATTTGGGATGCCTCCCTCTTGTGTTGGAATTTTGGTTGAGTATTTGCCATCTCTGTGTTACCAAAGCTCATTGTGTTACCTGCCTATGAGTTGAATGGTTTTATGAAGAGGAGGTCATCCAATGTCCAGGGCCTGGCACATCACGGAGTGTCTGTGGTGTGTGTCGCATGCACTATTTTTTGTGTTCTGGCTGCACTATCCTTCAGGTCAGTTGTATGGGAAAGTAGGGTCCTTGGCTAGAATGTGGTGAGTCTTACCGAGGTCGCAACTGGGATCCCTGGAAACTGCAGTACAGTCAGAACTGGGTTCACTGCATGGTGCAGTGCGCGGGCACTGGGTTCACTGGAGGGGGCAGTAAGTAATCTGAGGATTCCAGAAGGTAGGTGAACACTGTAAAACACTCTAGTCTTCTCTTACATCAAATTCAAAGACATTTTCTTGCCCCAGCTTTCTTTTAATGCTGAAGAGATTGCAATTAGTAATTGAAGGCATAATGGTCCTACAGGATATTTACCTATATGACTGGTGGACATTATTTCATCCATCCGTGTCCCTAAAGCACGTTTCATTGGAAATATTAGCCAAGGATACATACTGTAAATTCACAACTGATTCACAGCTCCCTGTAAGTTTCATTCTGACCTTGTCACATATGTATCATCAAAGATATTATTAGTGACTTTTCAGATACGCTCCCCACATCAAGATGGTGATGTTAGAGAATCTGGTATAAATGGAAATTCACAGGTTCCAAATTAGGAATTATTTTTCATTTTTAATGTTTCTTTTTTCTTTTTTTGAGATAGCCCGAGCTGGGGAGGGGGGAGAGAGTGGGAGATACCGAATCTGAGGCAGGCTCGAGGCTCTGAGCTCTCAGGACAGAGCCTGACGCGGGGCTCAAACTCATGGACTGCAAGATCACGACTTGCGTCAAAGTCGGACGCTTAACCGACGAAGCCACCCAAGCGCCCCAGGAATGATAGTTTATTGGCAAACAAGGAGAAATTAAATAGTGTAAAGGATGTCTATTTTTAATTGAAATATTGTTCACACATTTGTTGTATGAGTTTTCAGCATACATTGTAGTCATTCCATATGTCTATGAATTATATTGTACTTAAGCACAAGTGTAGCTATCCTGTGAAAGCATGCAACAGTATTACAAAATTGACTCCATTACATTGGCTGTCCCTTGTATTCCTAGGACTCATTCATTCCATAGCTGACGCCAGTATCTCTCTCAAAGGTGTTCATTCTTTATCTAACCTAAGTATTTTGGTGGTAAACACAATTACCACTTGCTCAGCAAGTGTAAATTGGTGGTCTATTTTTCTGTGAACATTGCTTAAACCATTACAAATGATGTCATTACGTTAATAAAGTCGGTTTCATTCTTCACTCACAAGAAAGGAGAAGGAAAAGATTTCTCTGTGTCCCAGGCCCTGTCATTAAAACCTTTCCCACTGTGGAGAACAGGTTTAGTTGCCCAGGGAACTTCAGTGTCTCAGCTGAGCAACCAGGGCCTTCCACATTGCAAAAGTACCCATGATGGCCAACAGAGAGAGCTCAAGCACCACAGACCCGGAGAGGCGGAGTCCTCTGCCCAGGCAGTGATGGCCACCAGAGGGCGTACCATCGGCTTTTCTGACCCAGGGCACCTGAGAGCAGGAAGGGCTTTGATTGCTCCCAGAGTACTCAGGGCCTTTTCAGCTGCCTGAGTACAGAGAGCAGAGCTGCATTTCCAGCAGGTTGTGCTGCCCGCCCCAGGGGAGATCTTGGGAGCTTTGTAGCAACTTGGCATCTCCTGAGTCGCCAGAGAGAATTTGTCTTATTGTACTGAGTGCTGAGGAGTGGGCTCTGGGTGGCTTCCCTGGGCAAGCTGGTTGCTGAGCTGCACAGGCCCTTGCGCTTTCTGGGCTGTTCCCGTGTTTCATTCCTCCCCTTCCCGGACAGTATTTGAACAAGACATATTTTACTAAAGGTCTCGTGGATTGTGGAGTCCCACGACATCACCTCATCGATGCAGTCGATGGTTTGTTGTTCCAGATTCAGGCTTGTTTCCGGGAAGAAACCCTGACAGAAATTCAGAAGAACGGGAGGTGCATTCCATTAGGACATGAATACATGAAATGCTCGTCTTAGGAACTCCTAGAAGAATGAGCTGGGACCCACTTTCCAAGTCCTGCTGGAACCAGTGACCGAGGTAAGGGCACAAACTGTCCCCCACATCATACATGCCTTTTAAAAAGTTTCATGGTGATTTTTCCAACTTAATTAAGTGATTGCAAACTACAGAAAACCTGGTAGGTACCTGTCATTAACGTACGTTATCTTGAATTTAAATTGCAGTGAGTAAAGATACAGTGTAGTATTAGTTTCAGGTGTAAAATATAGAGCAACCCTTCCACACGTCATCCGGTGCTCATCCCAGGTGCACTTCTTAATCCCCAGCAGCTGTTTCACCCATTCCCCACCTTGCTCTGGAAGCCCTCAGTTTGTTTCCTAGTTAAAAGTCTGTTTGTCACTGTCTCCTCCCCGCCCCCCCCCACTTTGTTTTGTTTTATATCCATGTGTTAGTGAAATCATCTGCTATTTGTCTTTGTCTGAAAGGCTTATTTCACCCAGGATAACATTCTCTTGCTCCATCCAGCTCATGGCAAATTACAAGATTTCATGTTTTTATGGCCTAATAATATTACATTCCATAGACCACATCTCAATTTATTCATCAGTTGATGGATGCTTGGATAGTTTCTGTAATTTGGCTGTTGTAGAAAATGCTGCTGGAAACATCATGGTGCATGTATCCCTTTGAAGATTTTGTATTCTTTGTGGAAATACCTTGTAGTGAAATTGCTGGAACATAAGTTACTTCCATTTCCAGTTGTTGTTTTTTTTTTTTTAGAAATCTCCATAATGTTTTCCAGACTGGCTGCACCGGTTTGCCTTCTTACCCACAGTGCAAGAGGGTTATTCTTTCCCCACATCCTTGGCAAAACCTGCTGTGTCATCCTTCATTGATTTTAGTCATTGTGACAGAAGTGATGTGTTATCTCATTGTACTTTTGAATTGTATTTGCCTGAAGATCAGTATTGTTGAGTATTTTTTCATGTGTCTCTTGGCCAGGTATATGTCTTCCTTCAGGAAATGTCCATTTTTGTCTTCTGCCCATTTTTAATCAGATTTTTCATTTTTTGGGTGCTGTATAACTGTATATATTTTGGGCACTAACCCTTTATCTGATGTCGTTTGCAAATATCATTCTGTAGGTGTTTTAGTTTTGTTGATTATTTCCTTGGTGATTGAAGGTTTTAATTTTTATGAAGTCTCATTGTTTTTGCTTGTGTTTCCCTTACCGGTAGAGATATATCTGCAAAGACGTTTGTACAGGCAATGTTAAATAAGATACTACCCGTGTTATCCTCTGGGATTTTTATGGTTTCAGGTTTCACATATAGTTCTTTATCCGTGTTGGATTTATTTTTGTGTATGTTGTAAGAAAGTGGTCCATTGTTGTTTTTGTTTTGTTTTGCAGGATGCTGTCCATTTTTTCCAAAACCATTTGTTGAGGAGCCTTTTTTTTTTAAGTTTATTTACTTATTTTCGAGAGAGAGAGAGCATGCAGAAGAGGGGCAGAGAGAAATGGAGACAGAGAATCCCACGCATGCTCTGCACTGCCCTGAGATCATAACCTGAGCTGAATTCACAATCACACGCTTTGTTGACTGAGCCACCCCTGTGTCCCAAGACTATCTTTTTTTCCATTGGATGTTCTTTCCTGCTTTGTTGAGAATTAATTGACCATATAGGTGTGAGTTCATTTCTGCATTTATTTTCTATTGATCTATGCCTCTGTGTGTTGTTGTTGTTGTGGTGGTGGTGGTGGTGGTGGTGGTGGTTGTTCTTTTGCCAGTTCCACTGTTTTGATCAGTATAGCTTTGTAATATAACCTAAAGTCTGGAATTGTGATGTCTCCAACTTTGCTTTTCTTCTTCAAGTTTGTTTTGGCTGTTTGGGGACTTTTGTTATTCCATACAAATTTTGAGATTATTTGTTCTTGTTCTGTCACAAATGTTTTTGTTAGTGTGATAGGGATTTCATTATATGTGTAGATTGTTTTGAGGAGTGTAGACATTTTAACAGTATTTTGTGCCTCCCATCCATGAACATGAAATGTATTCCATTTCTTTGTGTCCTCTTCCATTTCTTTCATCAGTGTTTCATAGACTTTAGAGTACAGGTCTTTCAATTCTTTGGTTAGGTTTATTCCTGGTTTCTTGTGGTATTTGTGAGCCTGTCAATGGGATTGATCCCTTACTTTCTCTCTGTGTTAATTCATGATTTGTGTTAGAAATTCAATACATCTATGTTCCTTGATTTCTGTATATTGTGACTTGTGGAATTCATATATCAATTCTAGCCGTTTTTAAGGGAATATTTCATGCTTTTTAGAGAACACATCACGTCAGTTCCAAATAGCGAAAGTGCTACTTCTTCCTTGCCGATTTGGATGCCTCTTATTTCTTTTTGTTGTCTGAGTGCTGTGGTTAGGGTTCCTGTACTATGCGCAATAACAGTGGTGAGAGGGGTCATCCCTGTTTTGTCCCTGACCTTGGAGGAAATTTTTTCAATTTTTCCCCATTGAGGATGAGATGAGCTGTGGGTTTTTCCTAGATGACCTTTATTATGTGCAGGTAGGTTGACTCTCAATGTACTTTGCTGAGGGGTTTTATCATGAATGGATGTGACATTTTGTCAAATAGTTTTCCTGCATCTGTTGAAAGCATCGTATTGTTCTTATCCTTTCTTCTATTACTGTGGTGCATCATGTTGATTGATCTGTGAATGTGGAACCACCCTTGCAGCCCAAGAATATATCCCACTTGATTATGGTAAATGATTCTATTAATGTATTGTTGACTTTAATTTGAAGGTATTTTAATAAGAATTTCTGCATACATAGTCATCAGGCTATTGGGCTGCAGTTTTATTTTAAAAAATTTTAAACATTTTTTAAATGTCTATTTCTTTCCTTTGAGTACATAAAAGTGAGGGAGGGGCTCAGAGATAGGGAGAGAGAGAATCCTGGCCATGCTCCACACTGTCATGGCAGGGTCCAACATGGGACTCGAACCCACGCACTGCAAGATAATGTCCTAGTCCAAAATTAAGAGTTGGACAGTAAACAGCCCGAGCCACACAGGCGCCCCACCAGTTTTCGGTTTTAGTGGAGGCTTTATCTGGTCTTGGTATCAGGGTAATGATGGCCTCATAAGATGAATTTGTAAGTTTTCCTTCTTTTTTATTTTTCATAATAATTCAAGGAGAATACATATTAGCTCTTTCTTAAATGGATGGTAGAATTCATCAGTTAAACCATCTGGCCCAGAACTTTTGTGTTGGGGGGAGATTTTTGTTATTACTGATTTGATTTCTTTCTCTTTTCAGAATATATGTATCTTCCTGTTTCAGTTTTGGTAGTTTGTGTGTTTCTAGGAATTTGTCCATTTTTCTCAGTGTGCAATTTGTTGCATATAGTTGTTCATAATATTAACTTCTAACTGTATTTTTGTGGTGTGGACTGTTATTTCTCCTTTCTTATTTGTGATTTTATTTATTGGAGTCCTTTCTCTCTTCTTACTCAAAAGTCTGCCTAGAAGTTTTCATGTTGATTTCTGTTTTCAAAGAACCAGCCCCTGGTTTCATTGATTTGGTCTAGTGTCTTTTTGGTTTGAGTATCCCTTATTTCTGTCTGAATCTCTATTCCTTCCTTCCTTCTGCTCTTGTTCTTCTGATATGTGACCTAGAATATGATCAACTCTGGAGAATGTCCCATGTGCGCTTGAAAAGAATATGTACTCTGCCATTTTAGTATGGAGTGTTCTGAATATATCTGTTAAACCCATCTGGTCCACTGTGTCAATCAAAGCCATTGTTTCCTTGTTGATTTTCTGTTTACAGCTTCTGTCCATTGAAGTGAGCAATGGGTTAAAGTCCTCTACTATCGTTATATTATAAAAAATGAGTTCCTTTATGGTTGTTGTTAAATATTTTATATACTTGGTGATCGCATGTTGCGTGCATCAAAATTTATAATCATTGGATCTTCTTGTTTCATTGTCCCCTTTAGTATGAGATAGCGTCTGTCTTCATCTCTTGTTATACCTTTATTTATTTATTTATTTACTTACTTACTTATTTATTTATATTAATTTAAGTCATAGTTGACATAGTGCACTCTCGGATTCGGGAGTAGAATTTGGTGATTCATCCCTTACATACAATACCCAGTGCTCATCCCAACAAGTGCTCTCCTTAATACTCATCCCACATCTAGCCCAGCCCTGACCCATTTCCCTCCATCAACCTTCGGTTTTTTTCTCTAACATTAAGAGACTCATGTGGTTTGTTACCACTCTTCTCGTTTCCTGCCCCCTTCCCATGTTTTCATCTGTTTTGTTTCTTCAATTCCACATGAGTGAAATCATATATTTGTCTTTCACTGATTGACATATCTCACTTAGCATAATACATTATAGCTCCATCCACATCATTGGAAATGGCAAGATTTCATTCTTCTTGAAGTTGAGTTATATTTCTTTGTGTATACATATGTTTGTATATATGAACGTACACATGTGTACATCTGTATATATGCGTATACATACATACACACGCACACACACCACAACTTCTTTATACCTTCATCAGTTGATGGATACTTGGGCTTTCTCTATAGTTTTGCTACTCTTGATAATGCTGCTATAAATACTGGGTTCATGAAATGTCACTATTAGGTATTTACCCAAAGTGTACCAAAAAAGAGTCTCGGTTTTAAAGGTTATTTTGCCTGATATAAGTATTGCTACTGGCTTTCTTTTAACATTATTGGCATAATAAATATTTCTTCATTCCCTCACTTCAAATCTGCAGGAGACTTAAGTCCAAATAAGGCTTTGTAGGCAGCTTCTAGATAGACATTGTTTTTTGTTTGTTTGCTTGTTTGTTTGTTTGTTTTGTCCATTCTGACGCCCTATCCAATGTCTTTTGATTGGAGCATTTAGTCCATTTATATTCCGGGTGATTATTGATAGGTATATATTTAGTGCCATTCTACTAGTTGTTATGCCTTTGTTTTTTGATGTTTTCTCTGATCCTTTCTTGTCTGTAACACTTTTAGTCCTAGATTTCCACTCAAAGAGCCCGATTTAAATATTCTTTTCTTTTGACTGGTAGTACATTTCTTTACTTCTTTTTCATATTTCTTTTTTTTAATTTAAGCCCAAGTTAGTTACTTTATAGTGGAATACAGTTTCAGCAGTAGAATTTAGTGATCCATCAAGTACAAAATATACCCGATACTCATCCCAAGTGCACCCGTAATGCCCATACCCATTTAGCCCATACCCCTATTCAGTAACCCTCCTGGAACCCTGAGTTTCTTCTCTGTATTTCAGAGTCTCTTATCGTTTGACTCCCTCTCTGTTTGTATCTTATTTTTGCTTTCCTTTCACTACGTTCATCAGTTGTATTAAATTCCACAGATGAGAGATATCATATGATGTGTGTCTTTCTCTGACATATTTTGCTTAGCATAATCAAGTCCGGTTCCATCCATGTTGTTTCAAATAGCAAGATTTCATTCTTTTTGACTGCCGAGTAAAATTCCATTGTATGAATATACCACATCTTCTTTATCCATTCATCTGTCAATGGTCATTTGCGCTCTTTGCATAATTTAGTTATTGTTGATAATGTTGCTATAAACATTGCAGTGCATGTTCCACTTGGACTCAACGTTAGTGTATCCTTTGGATAAATATGTAGTAGTGCAATTGCTGGGGTCTAGTGTAGTTCTATTTTTAGTTTTTCTGACAAATCTCCATACTATTTCCAGAGTGGCTACACCACTTTGCATGCCCACCAGCATTTCAAAAGCGTTCCCTTTCTCTGCATCCTTGCTAACATCTGTCTTTTTCGGAGATGTTAATTTTAGCCATTCTGATAGGTGTGTGGGGATATCTCATTGTGGTTTTGATTTGTATTTCAGTGATGACAAGTGAGATTGAGCATCTTTTCATGTGTGACCAATATGGATGTCATCTTTCTTAAAGTGTCTGTTCATGTCTTTTGCCCATTTCTTCACCAGATTATTTGGTTTTTGGGTGTTGAGTGTGATAAATGTTTATAGATTTTGGATACTAACCCTTTATCTGATATGTCACCTGCAAATATCTTCTCCCACTTCATTCAGTGCCCTTTCAGTTTCGCTGATTATGTCCTCTTCTGTGCAGATGCTTTTTATCTCCAAGTCCCAATTGTTCACTTTGGTTTTCATTGCCCTTGCTTTGGAGACATGACAAGCAAGAGGTTGTTGTGGCCAGGATCAAGGAGGTAGATTGCGTGTTTTCTCCTCTAGGATTTTGATGGTCCCTTTCTTACATTTATATCTTTCATCCATTTTGAGGTGTGTGTGTGTGTGTGTGTGTGTGTGTGTGTGTGTGTGTGTGTGGTTTAAGAACATAGTCCAGGTCCAATCTTCTCATTGTTCAGTTTTCCCAGTACCATTTGCTGAAGAGACTTTTGTTTTTCCATTGGATATTCTTTCCAGTGTTATCAAAGATTACTCGGCCATATGTTTGAGCATCCATTTATGGGTTCCCTATTCCGTTCTATTGATGTCTGTGTCTGTTTATGTGCCCGTACCATACTGTCTTGATGATTGCGGTTTTCTAATGCACCATAAATTCCAGATTTTAATGTCTCCAGCTTTGTTTTCTTTTTCAACATGACTTTGGCGATTTGGGGTCTTTTCTGGCTCCCTACAAATTTTAGGGTTGTTCTAGTTCTGTGAGGAATGCTGGTGTTGTTTTGATAGGAATTGCATTGAATGTGTCGATTGCTTAGGGTAGTATTGACATTTTAATAATATTTGTTCTTCTCATCCATGAGCATGGAATGTTTTTCCGTTTCTTTGTGTTTCTTCCATTTCTTTCATAGATGTTGTATGGTTTGTTCCTTTATGTTTTTGATCTTTGTTCATTTTTGAGAGAGAGAGAGAGAAAGAGAGAGCACATGAGCAGGGGAAGGGCAGAAAGAGGGAGAGAGGGAGACACAGACTCTGAAGCAGGCTCCAGGCTCCGAGCTGTCAGGACAGTGCCCATCACGGGACTCAGACCCACAAATGCGGGATCATGTCCTGAATTGAAGTCGGCACTTAACCGACGGAGCCACCCAGGCGCCCCTCTATTGTTTTAAGTGTACTGATCTTTTACCTCTTTGGTTATGTTTACCCCTGGGTGTTTGATGGTTTTCAGTGCAGTTGTAAAGTACATCAATCCTTGATTTCTCTCTGCTGACTCATTATTGGTGTATAGAAATGCAATCAACTTCTGTATATTGATTTTATATCCTGAGACTTTCCTGAATTCCAGTATCAGTCCTAACAGTTTTTCCATGGAGTCTTTGGGATTTCCTTGAAAAGTATCATGTCTGCGAAGAGGGAAAGTTTGACCCTCCTTGCCAATTTGAACGCCTTGTATTTCTTTTTGTTGTCTTCTTGCTGAGGTTAGGACTTCCAACAGTTTGTGGAATAACAGTGGTGAGAGTGGACATCCCAGTCGTGTTCCTGACCTTAGGGGGAAAGCTCTCAGTTTTTCCTCATTGAAGATGATATTAGTTGTGGGACTTTCATATCTGGACATACTGATATTCAGACAAGATCTTTCTATCCTTCCTTTCATGTGTGCTTTTTTTCCATCAAGAAAGGATGCTGCATTGTGTCAAATGCTCTTTCTGCATCTATTGAGAGGATCATATGGTTGTTATCCTTTCTTTTCTCAATGTGATGTATCACATCAGTTGATTTGCAGATATTGAATTGGTGGTGCATCCCAGGAATAAATCTAATTCATTGTGGTGAATAATTATTTGTATGTATTGTTGGATCCGGCTTGCTACTTTTGTTGAGAATTTTTGCATCCAGGTTCATCAGGGAAATTGGTCTGTAGTTTTCCTTTCTGGTGGGGTCTTTGTCCAGTTTGGTATCAAGGCCAAGCTGGCCTCATAGAATGACTTTGGAAGTGTTCCTTCCATTTCTCTGTCCATGACCTTATCTTGTTCTTTCATTTGGGATGCATTCCTCTTGTCTTGGCATTTTGGCTGAGTTTTTGCCTTCTCTGTGTTACAAACGCTCATTATGTTAGCTGCCTGTGAGATGAATGGCTTTAATAAAAGGAGGTCATCTAGTGTCCAGGGGCTGACACATCAGGGAGTGTCTGTGGTGTGTGTTGCATACATTGTTTTGTGTTCTGGCTGCACTGTCCTTCAGGCCAGTTGTATGGACAATGTATGGTCCTTGGCCAGAATGTGCTGAGTTTTGTCTAGGTCAGCTCCGATCTGCCTCTTAAATGAGACTTGAAATGACTGCCACTCGAAGCGAAGTTCTGCAGAACTGTCTGGTCAAGAGAGGTGGTGTGGTCATGGGCTTCCGCTGGTCACCTGCGGAAGGGGACACCTCCATTGGGACTGAGGCAAGCCTGATTGACCTAGAAGGCCAGTCTCACCAGAGCACAGGAATGTGGGGTTGGTGTTAGCATCTTAGGCAGCCAGTGTGGGGATGACATTGTTTCCAGCAGATGGCTCTGTGTCTATGCTGTGGGGAAGAGGAGGAAAATGGTCCCACACACTTCCTCTGTCCTGGCTCCTTTGTCCCCTTGTGAACACTGCCTCTCAGGGGTGCTCTATGAGAGTGTATAATCGCTCCACTGTGTACACCAGGCGATGTACAGGTCACTGTTTCCATACCGTCTGCCTGTATGTAGATTGCTGCCTTCTCTGAAGGATTAGGCCAGTGCCCTCAGGGATGTATCCCAGCCAAGCCTTCTGACCTTTGAAACTCCACATTCTCGGGGTCTGGATCGCTTGGTTAAGTGTCCGAGTCTTGATCCTGGCTCAGATCATGACCTCGTGGTCATGGGCTTCTCTCTCTCCCTCTATTCCTGCCCCTGCCTTGCTTGTGCTCTCTTTCTCTGTCTCTCTCTCAAAATAAACTTAAAACAAATTTAGTGGCATGGAATACCTTATTTAGGCGAGATTTCCTCCCTGAGGGAATGGCAGCCGTCTATCAGTCAAATTTCTGGCAATGAATAGGAATTTCACTGTTGACCTGTTAAAGGTTACATTCCTACAGGAGTAAATTTAGGGTTAGTGACATGAGGCCTTAACGTAAGTAACTCCATGATGGCAGGCACTGGGTTCATGGAGGCTGCATTGCCTCGGACAGTGGGTTCACTGTAGGCAGCAGTGCTTCGGACAGTGTGTTCACAGGTGTCAGCAGTGCTTCGGGTGGAAAATTTACTGGAGGCTGCAGTGACACTGGCAGCGGGTTCACTGGAGGCTTCACTGTGTCGGGCAGTGCGTTCACTGGAGGCTGCATTGCCCCAGGACTGGGTTCACTGGACAATGCAGTAGAGCGGGCACTGGGTTCACAGGAGGCTGCAGTGTCTTGTGTACTGAGTTCACTGCAGGCTGCAGTGCTGCGAGAACTGGTTTCACTGGTTCCTGCAGTGCCGCGGGCACTGGGTTCACTGGAGGCTGCAGTGCAGCGGTTACTGGATTCACTGGAGGCTCCAGTGCTGCAGGAACTGGCTTCACTGGAAGCTGCAGTGCCGCGGACACTGGCTTTACTAGAGTGTGCAGTGCCATGGGCACTGGTTCACTTGAGGCTGCAGTGGCGTGGACACTTGGTTCACTGGAGGGTGTAGTGCCACGGGCACTGGCTTCACTGGAGGGTGAAGTGCCAGGGACACAGCCTCACTGGAGGTAGAGACCCGCAGGCCCTGGGTTCACTGCATGCTGCAGTGCCGTGGTCACTGGGTTCACTGGAGGGTGCATTGCCGCAGGCAGTTTGTTCACTGAGGGATGCAGTGCCATGGGCACTGGGATCCCAGGAACCTGCAGTGGAGTCGGAAATGGGTTCACTGCAGGGTGCATTGCTATGGTCACTGGGTTCACTGCAGACTGCAGTGCATGGAACACTGGAATAACTGGAGGCTGCAGTGCAGTGGGCACGTGTTTCACTGGAGTCTGCAATGCCCTGGGCACTGGCTTTACTGGCAACTGCAGTGCGACGGACTCAAGGTTCAATGGAGAGTGCAGTACGGCGGACCCTGGCTTCAATGGAGGCTGCAGAGCCGCGGGCACTGGGTTCATAGGAGGCTGCAGTGCCGGGGCACATTGTTCCCTGGATGGTGTAGTGCCTTGGGCACTGGGTTCACTGGAGGGTGCATAGCCGCGGGCACTGGGTTGACTGGAGGGTGCAGTGTCACGGACAGTGTGTTCACTGGAGGGGGCAGTGTCGCAGGCAGTGGGTCACTGGAGGATGCAGTGTGTGGGCAGTGGGTTCACAGCATGCTCCAGTGCCACGGGTATTGAGTTCACTGGATGGTGCAGTGCCACGGGAACTGGGTTCACCGGAGGCTGCAGTACCCTGCGCAGTGGGTTCCATGCAGGATGCAGTGATGCGTGCACTGGGTTCAATGGAGGGTTCCGTGCCTCCCGCACTGGGTTCACTGGAGGCTGCAGTGCCGCGGGCAGTGGGTTCACAGCAGGCTCCAGTACCATGGGTCCTGGGTTCACGGCATGGTGCAGTGCTGCGGGAACTGGGTTCACCGCAGGCTGCAATACCCTGGGCACTAGGTTCCATGCAGGATGCAGTGATGCGAGCAATGGGTTTACTGCAGGCTGCAGTACCCTGGGCAGTGTGTTCAATGCAGGATGTAGTGACACGCGCACTGGGTTCAATGGAGGGTGCAGTGCCGCGGGCACTGGGTTCACTGGAGGCTGATGTGCCGCAGGCAGTGGGTTCACAGTAGGCTCCAGTAC
The DNA here is from genome assembly GCF_022837055.1 of Prionailurus viverrinus. Taxonomy (NCBI): domain Eukaryota; kingdom Metazoa; phylum Chordata; class Mammalia; order Carnivora; family Felidae; genus Prionailurus; species Prionailurus viverrinus. Next base: position 16,004 of record NW_025927498.1, read on the forward strand.
AACGGGTACTGGGTTCACTGGATGGTGCAGTGCCGTGGAACTGGGTTCAGTGGAAGGGCAGTGTCTCGGGCAGTTGGTCCCTGGAGGTTGCAATGCCACAGGCAGTGGGTTCACTGGATGGGGCAGTGCCGCCAGATCTGGGTTCACTGGAGGCTGCAGTGCTGCGGGCAGTGTGTTCATTGGAGGCTGCATAAAAACTGGAACTGGTTCCACTGCATGCTGCAGTGCCCGGGCACTGGGTTCACAGGAGGCTACAGTGCAGTAGACACTGCCTTCACTGGCGGGTGCAGTGCTGCGGGACGTGGGTTCACTGGAGTCTCCAGTGCTGCGGGATCTGGCTTCACTGGAGGCTGCAGTGCTGCAGGCACTGTGTTCACTGCATGCTGCAGAGAAGCGGGAACTATGTTCACTGCATGGTGCAGTTACGAGGGCACTGGGTTTATTGGAGGGTGCTGTGTGGCAGGCACTGCCTCCAATGGAGGGTGCAGTGTTGCGGTCAGTGGGTTCACTGGAGGCTGCAGTGCGGCGGGCAATTGGTTTACTTGAGGCTGCATAGAAGCGGGAATTGGGTTCACTGCATGGTGCAGTGCTGCGGGCACCCTGTTCACTGGATGGTGTAGTGCCGTGGGCACTGGGTTCACTGGAGGGTAGAGACCCGCAGGCCCTGGATTCACAGCACACTGCAGTGCCACGGGCACTGGGTTCACTGGAGGGTGCATTGCCGGAGGCACTTTATTCACTGGAGGTTGAAGTGCCATGGGAACTGTGATCCCAGGAACCTGCAGTGCAGTCAGAACGAGGTTCACTGCAGGGTGCAGTGCTGTGGGCACTGGGTTCACTGCAACTGCAGTGCACGGATCACTGGGAAACTGGAGGCTGCATTGCTCTGGCACGTGTTTCACGTGAGGCTGCAATGCCGCAGGTACTGGCTTTAGTGGCGGCTGCAGTGCCGGGGACCCAAGGTTCAATGGAGAGTGCAGTACGGCGGGCACTGACTTCAATGGAGGCTGCAGAGCAGCGGGCACTGTGTTCATAGCAGGCTGCAGCGTGGCAGGAACTTTGTTCATGGGATGGTGTAGTGCTGTGTGCACTGGCTTCACTGCAGGGTGCAGTGCCAAGGGCACTGGCTTCACTGGAGGGTGCAGTGCCGCGGGCACTGGCTTCACTGGAGGGTTGAGACCCACAGGCCCAGGTTTCACTGCAGGCTGCAGTGCCGCATTCACTCGGTTCACTGGAGGGTGCATTCCCGCGGGCACTTTGTTCACTGGAGGCTGCTGTGTCATGGGGACAGGGATCCCTGGAACCTGCAGTACAGTCGGAACTGGGTTCACTGCAGGGAGCAGTGCTTTGGGCACTGGGTTCACTGCAGACTGCAGTGAACGGATCACTGGGATAACTGGAGGCTCCAGTTCAGTGGGCAGGGGTTTCCCTGGACGCTGCAATGCCATGGGCACTGGCTTTACTGGCCGCCACAGTGCTGCGGACCGAAGGTTCAATGGAGAATGCAGTATGGCAGGCACTGGCTTCACTGGAAGCTTCGGTGTCGTGGGCACTGGGTTCATAGCAGGCTGCAGTGCTGCTGGCACTTTGTTCACTGGATGCTGTAGTGCCCTGAGCACTGGGTTCCCTCAAGGGTGCAGGGCTGTGGACATTGTGTTCACTGGAGGGGGCAGTGTCGCAGGCATTGGGTTCCCTGGAGGGGGCAGTGCCGCCGGATCTGGGTTCACTGGAGTCTGCAGTGCTAAGGGCAGTGTGTTCACTGGAGGCTGCATAGAAGCTGGGACTGGGTTCACTGCATGGTGCAGTGCCGCGGGCACTGGGTATACAGGAGGCTACAGTGCGGCATGCACTGCATTCACTGGCGGGTGCAGTGCTGCGGGAAGTGGGTTCACTGGAGGCTCCAGTGCCGTGGTATCTGGGTTCACTGGAGGCTGCAGTGCTGCAGGCACTGTGTTCACTGCAGGCTGCATAGAAGTGGGAACTGGGTTCACTGCATGGTTCAGTTCCACGGGCAATGGTTTCACTGGAGTGTGCAGGGCGGAGCCACTGTTTTTTTTTTTTTAACTTTTTTCTCAACGTTTATTTATTTTTGGGACAGAGACAGAGCATGAACAGGGGAGGGGCAGAAAGAGAGGGAGACACAGAATCAGAAACAGGCTCCAGGCTCTGAGCCATCAGCCCAGAGCCTGACGCGGGACTCGAACTCACAGACCGCGAGATCGTGACCTGGTTGAAGTGGACGCTTAACCGACTGCACCACCCAGGCGCCCCAAGGAGGCACTGTTTCAATGTAGGGTTTAGTGCCACGTTCAGTGTGTTCACTGGAGGCTGCAGTGCTGCAGGCAATTGGTTTACTTGAGGCTGCATAGAAGCGGGAACTGGGTTCATTGCATGGTGTAGTGCTGCTGGCACTTTGTTCACTGGATGGTGTAGTGCCGTGGGCACCGGGTTCACTGGAAGGTGCAGTGGCACGGACACTTGGTTCACAGGAGGGTGCAGTGCTGCGGGCACAGGCTTCACTTGAGCCTGCATTGGCGCGGACACTTGGTTCACTGGAAGGTGCAGTTCTGTGGGCATTGGCTTCACTGGAGCGTGCAGTGCCAGGGACATTGGCTTCACTGGAGGGTAGAGATCCGTAGGCACTGGGTTCACTGCAGGCTGCAGTGCTGTGCCACTGGGTTCACTGCAGGGTGCAGTGCCGCGGGCACTGTGTTCACTGGAGGGTGCAGTGCCGTGGCACTGGCTTCATTGGACGGGGCAGTGCCAGGGACACTGGCTTACTGGATGGTAGAGACACGCAGGCCCAGGGTTCACTGCAGGCTTCCCTGCCACGGGAACTGGGTTCACTGGAGGGTGCATTGCCGTGGGCACTTTGTTCACTGGAGGCTGCAGTGACATATGCGCTGGGATCCCTGGAACCTTCACTGCAGTCAGAACTGGGTTCACTGCAGGGTGCAGGGCTGTGGGCACTGCGTTCACTGCAGACTGCAGTGCACCGATCACTGGGATAACTGGAGTGCTGTGCAGTTGGAATGTGTTCCACTACAGGCTGCAATTCTGCGGGCACTGGCTTTACTGGCGGCTGCGTGCCTCGGACACAACGTTCACTACAGAGTGCAGTATGGCAGGCACTGGCATTAATGGAGGCTGCAGATCCTTGGGCACTGAGTTCATAGCAAGCTGCAGTGTTGCAGGCACTTTGTTCCTGGGATGGTGTAGTGCCTTGGGCACTGGATTCACTGGATGGTGCAGTGCCGGGGACACTGGCTTTACTGGAGGGTAGAGACCCGCAGGCCCTGGGTTCACTACATGCTGCACTGCTGCCGGCACTGGGTTCACTGGAGGGTGCATTGCCCCAGGCACTTTGTTCACTGGAGGATGAAGTGCCATGGGCCCTGGGATCCTTGGAATCTGCAGTGCAGTGGGAACTGGGTTCACTGCAGGGTGCAGTGCTGTGGGCACTGGGTTCATTGCAGACTGCAGTGCATGGATCACTGGGATAAATGGAGGCTGCAATGCTGTGGGCACGGGTTTCACTTGAGGCCGCAATGCCACGGGCACTGGCTTTACTGGTGGCTGCAGTGCCACGGACCCAAGGTTCAATGGAGAATGCATTATGGCAGTCACTGGCTTCACTGGAGGCTGCAGAGCCGTGGGCACTGTGTTCATTGCAGGCTGCAGTGTCGCAGGCACTGTGTTCACGGATGGTGTAGTGCCGTGGGCACTGGGTTCACTGGAGGGTGCAGTGCCGCCGACACTGGCTTCACTGGAGGGTGCAGTGCCAGTCTCACTGGCTTCACTGGAGGGTAGAGACCCGCAGGCCCTGGGTTCACTGCAGGCTGCAATGCCTGGGTCAAAGGGTTTCCTGGAGGGTGCATTGCTGCGGGCACTTTGTTCACCGGAGGCTGAAGTGCCCTGCGCACTGGGATCCCTGGAACCTGTAGTGCACTCGGAACTGGGTTCACTGCAGGGTACAGTGTTGTGGGCACTGCGTTCACTGCAGACTGCAGTGCACGGATCACTGGGATAACTTGAGGCTCCAGTGCAGTGAGCACGGGTTTCACTGGACGCTGCAATGCCGCGGACACTGGCTTTACTGGGGGCCGCAGTGTTGCCGACCCTAGGTTCACTCGAGAGTGTGGTACGGTGGGCACTGGCTTTAGTGGAGGCTGCAGATCCGCGGGCACAGGGTCCATAGCAGGCTGCAGTGCCACGGGCACTTTGTTCACTGGATGGTGTAGTGCCCTGGGAACTGGATTCGCTGGAGGCTGCAGTGCCGTGGGCACTGGGTTCACTGCAGGCTGCTTGCCGCCTGAACTCGTTTCAGTGTTGCCTGCAGTGCCGCGGTCACTGGGTCCATTGGGGGCTCCACTGCAGCGATCACTGGGTTCACTGGAGGCTCCAGTGCAGCGGGAACTGGCTTCACTGGAAGTTGCAGTGCCGCGGACACTGGCATTACTAGAGTGTGCTGTGCCGCGGGCACTGGCTTCACTTGACCTGCAGTGGCACGGACACTTGGTTCACTGGAAGGTGCAGTGCTGCGGGCACATGCTTCACTTGAGTTTGCATTGGCATGGACACTTGGTTCACTGGAAGGTGCAGTTCTGCGAAAACTGGCTTCACTGGAGCATGCACTGCCTGGGATACTGGCTTCACTGGAGGGTAGAGATCCGTAGGCACTGGGTTCACTGCAGGGTGCAGTGTTGTGCCACTGGATTCACTGCAGGGGGCAGTGCTGTGGGAACTGGGTTCACTGGAAGGTGCACGATCGCGGGCACTGGCTTCACTGGACGGTGGAGTGCCAGGGATATTGGCTTCACTGGAGGGTAGAGACACGCAGGCCCTGGGTTCACTGCAGGCTTCACTGCCGCGGGAACTGGGTTCCCTGGAGGGTGCATTACCGCAGGCACGTTGTTCACTGGAGGCTGCAGTGCCATATGCATTGGGATCCCTGGAACCTGCAGTGCAGTCAGAACTGGGTTTACTGCAGGGTGCAGGGCTGTGAGCACTGGGTTCACTCCAGACTGCAGTGCAAGGATCACTGGGATAACTGGAGGCTGCAGTGCAGTTGGCACGTGTTTCACTGGAGGCTGCAATGCTGCGGGCACTGGTTTTACTGGTGGCTGCCGTGCCGCGGACCCAAGGTTCAATGGAGAGTGCATTACGGCGGGCACTGGCTTCAATGGAGCCTGCAGAGCCGCCGGCCCTTTGTTCACTGGATGGTGTAGTGCCCTGGGCACTGGGTTAACTGGAGGGTGCCGTGCCAGGGACACTGGCTTTACTGGAGTGTAGAGACCCGCAGGCCCTGGGTTCACTGCAGGTTGCAGTGCCTCGGGCATTGGGTTCACTGGAGGGTGCATTGCCCCAGGCACTTTGTTCACTGGAGGCTGAAGTGCCATGGGCACTGGGATCCTTGGAACCTGCAGTGCAGTGGGAACGGGGTTCACTGCAGGGTGCAGGGCTGTGGACACTGGGTTCACTGCAGACTGAAGTGCACGGATCACTGGGATAACTGGAGGCTGCTGTGCTGTGGGCACGGGTTTCCCTTGAGGCCTCAATTCCGTGGGCACTGGCTTTACTGGGGGCTGCAGTGCCGCCGACCCATGGTTCAGTGGAGATTCCTATACGGCAGGCCCTGGCTTCACTGGAGGCTGTAGAGCCTTGGGCACTGGGTTCATAGCAGGCTGCAGTGCCGCATGCACTTAGTTCACTGGATGCTGTAGTGCCCTGGGCGCTGGGTTCCCGGGAGGGTGCAGTGTCGCGGACACTGGTTTCACTGGAGGGTGCAGTGCCACGGACACTGTGGTCACTGGAGGGGCTGTGTCGCAGGCATTGGTTTCATTGGAGGGGGCAGTGCCGCCGGAACTGGGTTCACTGGAGGTTGCAGTGCTATGGGCATGTGTTCACTGGAGGCTGCATACAAGCTGGAACTGGTTTCACTGCATGGTGCAGTGCCGTGGTCAGAGGGTATACAGGAGGCTACAGTGCGCCATGCACTGCATTCACTGGCGGGTGCAGTGCTGCGGGAAGTGGGTTCACTGGAGGCTCCAGGGCCGTGGGATCTGGGTTCACTGGAGGCTGCAGTGCTGCAGGCACTGTGTTCACTGCAGGCTGCATAGAAGCGGGAACTGGGTTCACTGCACGGTGCAGTGCTGCAGGCACTTTGTTCACTGGATGGTGTAGTGCCGTGGGCACTGTGTTCACTGGAGGGTGCAGTGGCAGGGACACTGGCTTCGCTGGAGGGTAGAATCCCGCAGGCCCTGGGTTCACTGGAGGCTGCAGTGCAGCGGGCACTAGGTTCACTGGAGGGTGCATTGCCGCAGGCACTTTGTTCACTGGAGGCCAAAGTGCCATGGGCCCTGGGATAGTTGGAACCTGGGTGCATTCAAAACTAGGTTCACTGCAGGGTGCAGTGCTGTGGGCACTGGGTTTACTGCAGACTTCATTGCACAGATCACTGAGAAAACTGGAGGCTGCAGTGCTGTGGGCACGAGTTTCACTTGAGGCTGCAATGCCGTGGGCACTGGCTTTACTGGCGGCTGCAGTGCCGTGGACCCTAGGATCACTTGAGAGTGCAGTACGGCGGGTGCTGGCTTCAATGGAGGCTGCAGAGCCACGGGCACTGGTTTCATTGCAGCCTGCAGTGTTGCAGGCACTTTGTTCACGGGCTGGTGCAGTGCCGTGGGCACTGGGTTCACTGGAGTGTGCAGTGCCAGGCTCACTGGCTTCACTGGAGGGTAGAGACCCGCAGGCCCTGGGTTCACTGCAGGTTGCAGTGCCGCGGTCAATGTGTTCCCTGGAGTTCATTGCCGCGGGCACTTTGTTCACCGGAGGCTGCAGTGTCATGCACACTGGGATCCCTGGAACCTGTAGTGCACTCAGAACTGGGTTCACTGCAGGGTGCAGTGTTGTGGGCACTGTGTTCAATGCCTACTGCAGTACACGGATCACTGGTCTAACAGGAGGTTCCAATGCAGTGGGCACGTGTTTCACTGGAGGCTGCAATGCCGCGGGCACTGGCTTTACTGGTGGCTGCAGTGCTGTGGACCCAAGGTTCACTACAGAGTGCAGTACGGTGGGCCCTGGAATCAATGGAGGCTGCAGAGCCACGGGCACTGGGTTTATCGCAGGCTGCAGTGTCGCAGGCACTTTGTTCCCGGGATGGTGTAGTGCCGTGGGCTATGGCTGCACTGGATGGTGCCGTGTCGCCAGCACTGGCTTCACTGGAGGTTGCAGTGCCAGGCTCACTGACCTCACTGGAGGGTAGAGACCCGCAGGCCCTGGGTTCACTGCAGGCTGCAGTGCCGCGGTCAATGGGTTCCTTGCAGGGTGCATTGCCACGGACACTTTGTTCCCCAGAGGCTGCAGTGCCATGTGCACTGGGATCCCTGGAACCTGTAATGCACTCGGAACTGGGTTCACTGCAGGGTGCAGTGTTGTGGGCACTGGGTTCACTGAAGATTGTAGTGCATGGATCACTGGGATCACTGGAGGCTCCAGTTCAGTGTGCACGGGTTTCACTGGACGCTGGAATGCCACGGGCACTGGCTTTACTGGGGGCTGCAGTGCCGCCGAACCTAGGTTCACTCGAGAGTGGAGTACGACGGGCACTGGCTTCAATGAAGGCTGCAGAGCCACGGGCACTGGGTTCATAGAAGGCTGCAGTGTCACAGGCACTTTGTTCAGTGGATGGTGTAGTGCCCTGGGCACTGGGTTCACTGGAGGTTGCAGTGCCGCGGGCAATGGGTTCACTGCAGGTTACAGTGCCACGGGAAATGGTTTCCCTGGTGCCTGCAGTGCTGCGGGCACCTGGTTCACTGGAGGCTCCACTGCAGTGATCACTGGGTTCACTGGAGGCTCCAGTGCCGCGGGAACTGGCTTCACTGGAAGGTGTTGCACCACGGACACTGGCTTTACTAGAGTGTGCAATGCCGCGGGCACTGGCTTCACTTGAGGCTGCAGTGGCATGGACACTTGGTTCACTGGAGGGTGCAGTGCCGCGGGCACAGGCCTCACTTGAGCCTGCATTGTCACAGACACGGTTCACTGGAAGGTGCAGTTCCGAGGGCACTGGCTTCGTTGGAGCGTGCAGTGCCGGGGACACTGGCTTCACTGGAGGGTAGAGACCCTCAGGCACTGGGTTCACTGCAGGCTGCAGTGCTCTGCCACTGGGTTCACTGCAGGGTGCAGTGCCGCGGACACTGTGTTCAATGGAGGGTTCAGTGCCGCGGCACTGGCTTCACTGGACGGTGGAGTGCCAGGGACACTGGCTTCACTGGAGGGTAGAGACACGCAGGTCCTGGGTTCACTGCAGGCTTCACTGCCGCGGGAACTGGGTTCACTGGAGGGTGCATTTCTGCGGGCACTTTGTTCACTGGAGGCTGCAGTGCCATATGCACTGGGATCCCTGGAACCTGCAGTGCAGTCAGAACAGGGTTCACTGCAGGGTGCGGGGCTGTGGGCACTGGGTTCACTGCAGACTGCAGTACACGGATCACTGGGATCACAGGAGGCTGAAGTGCATTTGGCACGTGTTTGACTGGAGGCTGCAATGCCGCGGGCACGGGCTTTACTCACGGCTCCAGTGCCGCGTACCCAAGGTTCACTACAGAGTGCAGTATGGGCGCACTGGCATCAATGGAGGCTGCAGAGCCACGGGAACTGGGTTCATAGCAGGCTGCAGTGTTGCAGGCACTTTGTTCCCGGGATGGTGTAGTGCCGTGGGCACTGGGTTAACTGGAGGGTGCAGTGCCAGGGACACTGACTTTACTGGAGTGTAGAGACCTACAGGCCCTGGGTTCACTGCAGGCTGCAGTGCCGCGGGCACTGGGTTTACTGGAGGGTGCATTGCCCCGGGCACGTTGTTCACTGGAGGCTGAAGTGCCATGGGCACTGGGATCCTTGGAACCTGCAGTGTAGTCGGAACTGGGTTCACTCCAGGGTGCAGTGCTATGGGCACTGGGTTCACTGGAGGGGGCAGTGTCACAGGCATTGGGGGCCCTGGAGGGAGCAGTACCACTGCATCTGGGTTCACTGGAGGCTGCCGTGCTATGGGCAATGTGTTCACTGGAGGCTGCATACAAGCTGGAACTGGTTTCACTGCATGCTGCAGTGCCACGGGCACTGGGTACACAGGAGGCTACAGTGCAGCATGCACTGCATTCAATGGCGGGTGCAGTGCTGTGGGAAGTGGGTTCACTGGAGGCTCCAGTGCCATGGGATCTGGGTTCATTGGAGGCTGCAGTGCTGCGGGCACTGTGTTCACTGCAGGCTGCATAGAAGCGGGAACTGGGTTCACTGCATGGTGCAGTGCTGCGGGCACTTTGTTCACTGGATGGTGTATTGCCGTGGGAACTGGGTTCACTGGAGGGTGCAGTGGCATGGACACTGGCTTCACTGGAGGGTAGAGTCCTGCAGGCCCTGGGTACACTGCAGGCTGCAGTGCCACGGGCACTGGGTTCACTGGAGGGTGTATTGCTGCAGGCACTTTGTTCACTGGATGCTGTAGTGCCCTGGGCACTGGGTTCCCAGGAGGGTACAGTGCCGCGGACACTGGCTTCACTGGAGAGTGCAGTGCTACGAACACTGTGTTCACTGGAGGGGCAGTGTCGCAGTCATTGGGTTCCCTGGAGGGGGCAGTGCCGCCGGAACTGGTTTCACTGGAGGCTGCCGTGCTGCGGGCAATGCGTTCACTGGAGGCTGCATACAAGCTGGAACTGGTTTCACTGCATGGTGCAGTGCCGTGGTCAGAGGGTATACAGGAGGCTACAGTGCACCATGCACTGCATTCACTGGCGGGTGCAGTGCTGCGGGAAGTGGGTTCACTGGAGGTTCCAGTCCCATGGGATCTGGGTTCACTGGAGGCTGCAGTGCTGCAGGCACTGTGTTCACTGCATGCTGCATCGAAGCGGGAACTGGGTTCACTGCATGGTGCAGTGCTACGGGCACTTTGTTCACTGGATGGTGTAGTGCCGTGAGCACTGGGTTCACTGCAGGCTGCCGTGCTGCAAGCACTGGGATCACTGCAGGCTGAAGGTCTGCGGGCACTGGTTTCACTGGAGGCTGCAGGCCGCCAGCACTGAGTTCACTACAGGCTACAGTGCCGTGGGCACTGGGTTCACTTGTGGGTTCACTGGAGGGTGCAGTGCTGTGGCAGTGAGTTCACTGGAGGCTGCAGTGCGGTTGAACTGGGTTCACTGCAGGCTGCAGTCCCCCGGGCACTGGGTTCACTGCAGGATGCAGTTCCGCGGACACTTTTTTCACTGGAGGGTGCGGGTCCGAGGGCACTGGGCTCACTGGAGGCTCCAGTGCCGCGAGCACTGGGCTCACAGGAGGCTGCAGTGGGGCGGGCATTGGGCTCACTGATGGCGGCTGTTCTGCATGAACTGGGATCACTGGATGTTGCAGTGCCGAAGGCTCTGGGTATACTGGAGGCTCCAGTGCCACCGACACTGGGCTCACTGGAGGCTCCAGTTTCGCAGGCACAAGGCCCACAGGAGGCTTCAGTAATGCGGGCACTGTGGTCACTTGAGGCTGCAGTGCCGTGGAAACTGGCCTCAATGGAGGCTGCATTACCGCAGGCACTGGGCAAACTGGTTGCTCCAGTCGCTTGCACTTGGCTCACTGGAGGGTCCAGTGCCATGGGCAATGGGCTCACTGGAGTCTGCAGTGTTGCGGGCACTGGGTTCCCTGGAGGCCGCAGTGATGCGGTCACTGGGCTCTCATGAGGCTGCAGTGCTGTGGAGACTGGGCTCACTGGCGGCTACAGTGATGTGAGCACTGGGCCGACTGTAGGCTGCAGTGGCGCGGGCACTGGGTTCACTGGAGGCTCCAGTGCCGCATGCACTGGGCTCATTGGAGGATGCAGTGCCGTGGGCAGTGGCCTCACTGGAGGCTACAGTGCCGCGGGCACTGGGCTCCCTGGCAGCTGCAATGCTGAGGGCACTGGTTTCACTGGAGGGTGCAGTGCCGCGGTCACTGAGTTCACTGGGGGCTCCAGTGTCGCAGGTACCACGTTCACTGGATGCTGCAGTGCCTGGGTCACTGGGTTCACAGTAGGCTCCTGTGCTGTGGGCTCCTGTGCATGTGGGCATGCAGTGCCGGGATCACTGGGTTCACTGCAGGCTGCAGTGCCGGGATCACTGGGTTCACTGAGGCTGCAGTGCCACGGGCACTGGGTTCACCGGAGGATGCTGTTCTGCGGGCACTGGGTTCACCAGAGACTCCAGTGCTTTGGGCATGTGTTCATGGGAGGCTGCAGTGCCACGGGTACTGGGTTCACTGGAGGCTGCAGTGCTGCGGGCACTGTGTTCACTGGAAGCTGCAGTGCCTCGGGCACTGAGTTCACTGGGGGCTGCAGTGCCGCTGGCAGTTCACTGGAGCTGGAGTGCAGTGGGCATTTGAGCACTGGTCGTTCCAGTGCCATGGTCCCTGAGTGCCCGAACACTCGGGCACTGGAGCCTGGGGGTTGCTGCTTGGGATTTTGTGTCTCCATCTCTCACTGTCTTTCCCCGGGAGGCTCTCTGGTTTGAGCACAGACCTGGAGGCTGCATGGGATTCTGTGTCTCCCTCTTCCTCTGTCCTTCCCAGGAGTTTCTGTGCTGAGACCAAAGAGCCTGGAGGGTGCTTGGAATTCTGTGTCTCCTCTCTCTGTCCTTCTCCTCCAGTTCCTTCACGCACTGGGAAATAGGACTTCAGTCACTGGGAGTGACGACTGCAGTCATTAGAAGTAACTGCAGACATTGAGTGTGTCTTTGACTTCAGTCACTGGGAGTGACTATGACATCAGTCACTGGGAGTGACGTCAGGAGTGACTTCAGTTAGTGGGAGTGACTTCGGGAGTCTTCCGTCAGTGGGATGACTTCGAGAGGGCCTTCCATCACTGTGTGTGACTTCACGAGGGACTTCCGTCACTGGGAGTGACTTCAGTCATTGGGGGTGACTGACTTCAGTCACTGGGCATGCCCTCAGGCCTTGGGCATGCCTGTGCCCTTCAGGCAGTCTTCTAGCCTTCAGGCACAGGGTGAGAATTCAGGCATGGGGCAAGCCCTCAGGCATGGGGCCTGCCTTCAGGCAATGGGCGTGCCTTCAGGCACTGGGCGGGGCTTCATGCATGGGGCAAGGCTTCAGGCACGGGGCTTTCCTTCAGGCATGGGCCTTGCCTGCGGGCAAGGGGCTTGAGTACAGGCACCTGGAGCTGTTTCAGGCAAGAGGCATGCCTTCATGAACACGGGTGACTTCAGGCACATGGAGCGTTTTCAAGCACGGGGCGCATCTTCAACCATGGAGTTTGTCTTCAGGCACTGGGAGCATCTTCAGGTACAGTGAGAGGCTTCATGCACAGGGTGAGACTTCAGGCATGGGGAGCCTCTGTGCTCTTCAGGCACAGGTCGCTCCCTTAGCCACTGGGCTCGCCCTCAGGCACAGGGTGCACTCAGGCAAGGGGTGCGCGGTCACCCATGGGTGCGCCCTCAGAGAGTGCTTGTGCCTTTCAGGCAAAGGGAGTGCCTTCAGGAACGGTGAATGCCTTCAGGCATGGTGAGTGGCTTCAGGAACTGGAGGCTCTGTGCTGGGAGCACCGGGGCCTGGAGCCTCGGTGCTGGGAGCACAGAGCCTGGAGGGGCTGGAAGGGATTCTGTGTCTCCCTCTGTCTCTGTCCTTCCCTGGGAGTTTCCGTGCTGAGACCACAGAGCCTGGAGGCTGCTTGGAATTCTGTGTCTCGCTCTCTCTGTCCTTCCCCTGTGATTTCTTCAGGCACTGGGAGTGCCAACTTCAGGCACTGGCAGTGAAGACTTCAGGCACTGGTAGTAACCACTGCAGTCACTAGGAGTAACTTCAGACACTGTGTGTGACTTTGACTTCAGTCGCTGTGAGTGACTATGACATCAGCCACTGTGAGTGGCTTTGACTTCAGTCCCTGGGAGTGACTTCAGTCCCTGGGAATGACTTCGGGAGTGACTTCTGTCACTGGGAGAGGGACTTCCAGAGGGACTTCCGTCACTGGGAGTGAATTCGCGAATGACTTCTGTCACTGGGAGTGACATCGGGAGTGACTTCTGTCACAGGGAGTGACTTCAGGAGAGACTTCCCTCACTGGGAGTGACATAGTGAGTGATTTCCATCACTGGGCATGACTTCGGGAGAGGCTTCCATCACTTGGAATGACTTTGGGAGTAACTTCCTTCACTGGGAGTGACTTTGACTTCAGTCACTGGGAGTGACTTTGGGAGTGACTTCATGCACTGGGCATGACTCAGTCATTGGGGGTGACAGACTTCAGTCACTGGGCATGCCCTCAGGCACTGGGCATGCCTTGCCATTCAGGCATAGAGCAAGCCTTCAGGCATGGTGCGTGCCTTCAGACAAGGGGTGTGCCTTCAGGCACTAGGCGGGGCTTCATGCATGGGTCTTGTCTTCAGGCACTTGGAGCCCCTTCAGGTACAGTGAGCAGCTTCATGCACAGGGCGCGACTTCAGGCAAGGGGAGTTCTGTGCTCTTCAGGCACAGGGCGTGCCATCAGGCACTGGGCTCGCCATCAGGCACAGGGCGCCCTCAGCCCGGTGTGCGCCGTCAGGCATGGGGCGTGCCTTCAGGGAATGCCTGTGCCCTTGAGTCAAGTGGAGTGTTTTCTGGCATGGGGCTTGCCTTCAGGCATGTGGAGCATCTTCAGGCATGGGGTGCGGCTTCAGGCACAGAGAGCTCCTGTGCCATTCAGGTAAGGGGAGCACATGTGCCTTTCAACAAGGGATGCCCCATCATGCACAGGATGCTCATTGAGACTCACAGCATGCCCTCAGGCATGGGGTGCGCCCTCAGTACCTCTGCCTTTCAGGCAAAGGGAGTGCCTTCAGGCATGGTGAGTGGCTTCAGGAAGTGGAGCTGTGCAGGGAGCACAGGGCCTGGAGGCTTCATGAGATTCTGTCTCCCTCTCTCTCTGTCCTTCCCCGGGAGGCTCTGTGCTGAGACCACAGAGCCTGGAGGCTGTTTGGAATTCTGTGTCTCCTTTTCTCTGTGTCCTTCCCCTGCAGTTCCTTCAGGCACTGGGAGTGACGACTGCAGTCACTAGGAGTAACTGCAGACACTGAGTGTGACTTTGACTTCAGTCACTGTGAGTGACTATGACATCAGTCACAGGGAGTGACTTTGACTTCAGTCACTTGTCGTGACGTCAGGAGTGACTTCAGTCACTAGGAGTGACTTCGGGAGTGACTTCTGTCACAGGGAGTGACTTCAAGAGGGACTACCTTCACTGGGTGTGACTTGGCAAGGGACTTCGGTTTCTGGGAGTGACTTTGCCAGTGACTTCCATCACAGGGAGTGACTTTGTGAGAGACTTCCCTCTCTGGGAGTGACTTTGGGAGTCACTTTATTTACTGGGAGTGACTTTGACTTTAGTCACTGGGAGTGACTTTGGGAGTGTCTTCACTCACTGGGCAAGACCTCAGTCATTGGGAGTGACTGACTTCAATCCTTGGACATGCCCACAGGCACTGGGCATGCCTGTGCCCTCCAGGCAGGGGGCTAGCCTTCAGGCACAGGGTGAGAATTCAGGCATGGGGCAAGCCTTCAGGCATGGGGCAAGCCTTCAGGCATGGAGCGTGCCTTCAGGCAAGGGTGTGCCTTCAGGCACTGGGCGGGGCTTCATGCATGGGGCAAGGCTTCAGGCACAGGGCTTGCCTTCAGGCAAGGGGCTTGAGTACAGGCACGTGGAGCTGTTTCAGGCAAGAGGCATGCCTTCAGGAACAGGGAGCAGCTTCAGGCACAGGGAGCTTCTTTAGGCACGTGGCACACCTTCAACCATGGGGCTTGTCATCAGGCACTGGGAGCACCTTTAGGTACAGGGAGCAGCTTCATGCACAGGGCGCAACTTAAGGCACAGGGGGAGTCTGTGCTACAGGCACGGGGCGCCCTCTGGCGAGGGGTGCTCTGTCAGGCATGGTATGCGCCTTCAGGGAGTGCCTGTGCCTTTCATTCAAGGGGAGCGCCTTCAGGCATGGAACATGCCTTCAGGCACAGGGTGTGCCTTCAGGCACTGGGAGAGGCATGATGCATGGGCGCTGCTTCAGTCAATGGGCTTGCTGTCAGGCAGTGGGCTTGCCTACAGGCATACAGAGCTCTATCAGGCATGGGTCGTGTCTTCTGGAACAGGGAGTGGCTTCAGGCACAGGGAGCATCTTCAGGCAAGGGGTGCACCTTCAGCCATGGGGCTTGTCTTCAGGTACTGGGAGCGCCTTCAGGCACAGGGAGCAGCTTCATGCAAGGGGCGCGCCTTCAGGCAAGGGGAGCATCTGTGCTCTTCAGGCATGGGGCACGCAGTCAGGCATGGGGCGAACCATTAGGCATAGGGAGTGGCTTCAGGCATGGTGCATGGCTTCAGGCATGGGGCGCAGCTTCAGGCAAGAGGAGGTCCTGTGCCATTCAGGCAAGGGGAGCGCCTGTGACACTCAGGCACGGAATGCCCCATCCTGCGCAGGGAGCTCAGTCAGACTCAGGGCATGCCTTCAGGCATGGGGTATGCCTTTAGAGAGTGCTGGTGCCTTTCAGGCAAGGGGAGTGCCTTCAGACAAGGGGAGTGCCTTCAGGCATTGGAGGCTCTGTTCTGTGAGCACAGAGCCTGGGGGTTCTGTGCTGGGAGTACAGAGCATGGAGGGGCTTCTTGGGATTCTATGTCTCCCTCTCTGTCCTTCCCCAGGAGGCTCTGTGGTGAGAGCACAGAGCCTGGCGCCTGCTTGGGGTTCTGTGTCTCCCTCTCACCCTGTCCTTCCCCTGGAGTGTCTTCACGCACTGGGAGTGCCAATTTCAGGCACTGGGAGTGATGACTGCAGTCCCTGTGAGTGGAGACTCCATTCACTGGGAGTAACTGCAGACACTTAGAGTGACTTTGACTTCAGTCTCTGGGAGTGACTATGACATCAGTCACTGGGAATGACTTTGACTTCAGTCACTTGGAATGACTTCAGGAGCAACTTCAGTCACTGGGAGTGACTTCGGGCGTGACTTCAGTCACTGGGAATGACTTCGAGAGGGACTTCCCTCATTGGGAGTGACTTCGGGCATGACATTTGTCACTGGGAGTGATATCTGGAGTGACATCGGTCACTGGCAGTCACTTATTGAGTGACTTTCATCACTGGGAGTGACTTCGGGAGAGACTTCCATCACTGGGAGTGATTTTGGGATGACTTCCTTCACTGGGAGTGACTTTGTCTTCAGTCACTGGGAGTGACTTTGACTTCATTCCCTGGGATTGACTTTGGGAGTGACTTCATTCACTGGGCATGACTTCAGACATTGGGAGTGACTGACTTCAGGCACTGGGTATGCCCTCAGGCACTGGGCATGGCTAACCCTTCAGGCAAGGGGCGAGCCTTCTGGCATGGGTGGAGACTTCAGGCAAGGGGCGAGCCTTCAGGCAAGGGCGAGCCTTCAGGCAAGGGCGAGCCTGAAGGCATTGGACCTGCCTTCAGGCATGGGACATGGCTTCATGCTCCGGGCATGGCTTTAGGCAAGGGGCTTGCCTTCAGGTAAGGGGCTTGTCTTTAGGCATGGGGCATGCCTTCAGGCACAGGGAGCGGCTTCAGGCAAGGGGCTTGCCTTCAGGTACTGGGAGCATCTGTGCCCTTCAGGACACTTTCCATGGAAAGTAATACTGCACCACTTCTGTCCCCACATGTGTGTGGTCATATCAGATTTAGGAATTTTGTCCTCATTGAGAGAGAGAGAGAGAGAGAGAGAGAGAGAGAGAGGGAGAGAGAGAGAGAGAGAGAGAGAGAGAGTCTTAGCTAGTGTTTGGGTTTGGGCCAGGGACTTAGATAGGGCTGAATGGACAGGAGACCTGTGATCACCCTGGAAGGCTGAAGTGAGGGCCCATGCACTAATGCGTGTAAGGTTTAGGATTATGGTAAGAGTTGGTGTGAACTTTAGGTTGAGGGGTATGGTGCGGGTCAAGGTTACTGTTAGGTTTAGGTCCCAGGAGGTTCTAGGCATTGAACCCCTAGCAGTGCAGTGGTCTCCACATAGGGTTGAATGGAGACTGCATGAAAGCCTCTAGTTCAGGCTTCGTCTTTCCATGCCAGAGCCAGCCTCCCGTGTGTGCCACTCTTCAGTTGGGCCTCAGCACCCTCCCTGTGCAACTCCATGCCGGCAGTGGAATTGACATGATGATGTTCCAATTCCATACCGAATAATACTTCAGGGGTCTGGGCCCTATGGGCGTGGTGTTCTCAGAATTAGGAACTCTATCCCCATTGGGAGAGAGCCATCGCTAAGGTTAGGGTATGTTCCAGCGCCATAAGCACGGCTGAAGCGACACCAGTCCGTTGAGCTACATAGGGGGCTGAATAGGGCACATGCACAGTTGCAGGTCAGATGTAGGGTTACGGTTAGAGTTGGTGAGGTGGGTGTGTATAGTTATGTTCATTGTTATAGTTCTGTTCATAGTTATGTTCATGGTGAGGTTGGTGTGTATAGTTATGTTCATTATTGGGTTTGGGGTTAAGTCCTAGGTGGCTCCTAGCGATAAGCCAACAGCAATGCAGTGAGCTTCCCGGAGGGCTCAGTGGAGGGCATATTGCAGGTTGTCCGTCATGCTTAGTCTTTGTTTGCCAGGGCAAGCCTCCATCGTGGGCCATTCTTTGAGCCTCAGTAAAACCACTTCTGCAGCAACATCTGGGCTTTGGATATTACATGGTGATATTCCACATTCCACGCCGAGTAATACTCCTCCTCCTCTGGACTCCATGTGTGTGGTATCCTCAGACTAAAGAATTGGGTCACCATCAGGAGAGAGCCTTAGTTTGAGTTAGGGTTTGCTTCAAGGCCATAAGCATGCTGAAGCAACACTACTCATGTTATCTACATGGGGTGTTGGCTGAGGGACCATGCGCATGTGAGGGCTGGTGTAGGATTAGCGTTAGAGTTGGAGTGAGGTTTAGGTTGAGGAGTACTGTGAGGGTCACGGTCAGGGTTAGGGTCCAGGAGGCCCTAGGTGCTGAAACCCAAGCAGTGCAGTGATCTCCCTGGAGGGCTGAGGGAGGTCGCATTGGAGGGTGCCGGCCAGGCTTAGTCTTTAGGGGCTAGGGCCAGCCTTGGATATGGACCACACTTTGGTTGGGCCTCAGCCACCCCCTTGTGCAGCTCCCTCTGGGCTTTGGCAATTACCTGGTCATGTTCCACGTTCCATGCCGAGGAATCCGGCTCCTTTTCTGAACCCCACATGTGTGGTTTGCACAGAAGTAAGTATTGGGTCACCATCGGGAGACAGCCTAAAATGGAGTTCGGGTTCGGTCCAGGGACGTAAGCAGGGCTGAAGCGACAGCAGTCCCGTGATCTCCCTGGAGGGCTGAAGTGAGGGTCCCTGCGAGGGTGCGGGTCAGTTGTAGGTTATGTTTAGGGGTGATGTTTAGGTTGAGGTGTACTTTGAAGGTCATGGTTATTGTTAGGTCTCATGAGGCTCTAGGTGCAACAACCCCAGGAAGGATATGGTCTCCAAGAGGGGCTGAGTGGATCCCACATGGGATTGTGCTGATCAGGCTTTGTCTTTGAGTGCCCGATCAAGCCTCCTGTGTGAGTCACTCTTCAGTTGGGCCTCAGGAACCCCCTTGTGCAGCTACTTGTGGGTAATGGAAATGACACGATTATGCTCCAAGATGCATGCCGAGGAATCCTGCAAAGCTTTGGGCCCCATGTGTGTGGTCTCTCAGAGTTAGGCATTGGATCACCATCGGGATTCAGCCACAACTAGGGTTAGGGTTCGGTCCAGGGAGGTAAGCAAGGCCGAAGCAACAGCAATCCCGTTACCTTCATGGAGGTTTCAATGAGGGCCCATGCGCGGGTGAGGGTCTGGTGTAGGGTGTCAGGTGAAGCCTTAGAGCTGGGGTGAGGTTGAGGTTGAGGAGTATGTTGATGGTCACGTTTACGGTTTGGGTTAGATTCCAGGAGGTACGAGGTGCTGTACCCCAAGGAGTCCAGTGGTCTCACTGGAGGAATCAGTGGAGGGCAAATGGTAGGTTGCCCTCAGGCTTAGTCTTTGGGTGCCGAAGCCAGCATCAGTTGTGGGGCAATCTTCGGATGGGCCTCAGCAAACCCTTTGTGCAGCTTCCTCTGGGCTTTGGAAATTACCTGTCGATGTTCCACGTTCCATGTGAGTAACGCTGCAGTGCTTCTGGGCCCCATATGCGTGGTGACTGAGACTTAGGAATTTGTTCCTCAATGAGAGAGAGTCATTACTAGGGTTAGGTATCGGCCCAGGGATGTCGATAGGGCCAAATCCACATGAGTCCGTGATCGTTCTGGAGGACTCCATAGGGCCCATGCTTGGGTGCGGGTCACGTGTAGGGTTAGCGTTAGAGTTGGTGTGAAGTTTAGGTTGAGGTGTATGGTGAGGGTCAAGTTTAGTGTTAGGGTTAGGTCGCAGGAGGTTCCAGGCAATGAATACCTAGCAGTGCAGTGGTCTCCACAGAGGGCTGAGTGGAAGCTGCATGCAAGTCTACAGTTCAGACTAATTCTTTGCATGCCAGGGCAGCATCCTATGTGTGACACTCTTCAGTTGGGTCTCAGCAACCTCTTTGTTCAGCTCCATCCCAGCAGTGCAAATGAAATGATGATGTTCCAATTCCATCCTGAAGTATACTGCAGGGGTTTGGACCCTATGTGCATGGTGTTCTCAGAGTTAGGAACTGTATCCCCATTGGGGGGAGCCATAGCTAGGGTCAGGATTCGGTCCAGGGACATAAGCAGTGCGAGGTGACACCAGTCCCATTATCTACATGGAGGGCTGTATGAGAGCCCATGCAGGGGAGCAGGTCAGGTGTAGCATTACCTTTAGAGTTGGGGTGAGGTTGAGGATGATGTGTATGGTTCTGGTCAATATAATGGTTAGGTTTTGTCCCAGGTCCCCCAGACGCTGAAGCACCAGCAGTGCTGGTCTTCCTGCAGGGTTCAGTGGTGAGCACATGGGAGGGTGTAGGTCATGCTTAGTCTTTGAAAGCCAGTATGAGCCTCCTTTGCGGGCCACACTTTGGTTGAGCCTCAGGAACTGCTTCTGAAGCAACATCTGGGCTTTGGATATTACATGGTGATATTCCATGTTCCATGCCGAGGAATCCGCCTCTTCTTCTGGAAGGGAGGTATCCTCAGACTTAAGAATCGGGTCACCATCTGGAGAGAGCTTTAGATAGAGTTCGATTTCAGACCAGGGCCATAAGGGGGGCCACAGCTACCCCATTCCACTTACCTCCATGGGGTGATGAATGATAGCCAGTGTGCAGGTGAGGGTCAGTTGTAGGGTTAGCGTTAGTGTAGGAATGAGTTTGAGGTTCAGAGTATGGTGAGGGTCACGGTTAGTGTTAGGGTTATTGCCCAAGTAATTCCAGGCGGTGAATCCCTAGCATCGCAGTGGTCTCCACAGAAGGCTGAGTGGTGGCTGCATGGGAGCCTTCAGTTCAGACTTATTCTTTGTGTTTCAAGGCCAGCCTCTTGTGTGTGCCACTATTCATTGGGTCTCAGTAGCCTCCTGGGGCAGCTCCACCCCAGCAGTGGAAACGAAATGATGATGTTCCACTTCCATACCGAATAATACTGTAGGGGTTTTGACCTATATGCATGGTGTTTCAGAATTAGGACCTGGATATCCATTGGGAGAGAACCACGGATAGGGTGAGGTTCTGTCCAGGGACATAAGCAGGGCTGAAGAGACACCGGTCCCGCTATCTCCATAAGGGCCTGTATGAGGGCCAATGCACGGGTGAGGGTCAGGTGTAGGGTTAGCATTAGGGTTGGGCTGAGGTATAGGTTGAGTAGTATGGGGAGGGTCACGGTTGGGGTTAGGGCTAGGTTCCAGGAGGCCCAAGTTGCCGAATCCATGGCAGTGCAGTTGTTTCCCTTGGGGACCCAGAGGAGGGTGCATGGGAGGGTGCCGGTCATGCTTATTCTTTGGGTGCCAAGGCCAGCCTCTTGTGTGGGCCACTCTTCAGTTGGTTCTCAGCAACCCCCTTGTGCAGCTCCCTCTGGGCTTTGGAAATGGCATGGTGTTGTTCCCCGTTCCATGCCAAGTAAGCCTGCACCGCATCTGGGATACATGTGCGTGGTTTTCTCCGAGTTAGGAATTGGGTCCCCATCGGGAATGAGCCATAGCTAGGGCAAGGGTTTGATCCAGGGAAGGGATGTAAGCAAGGCCGAAGGAACAACAATTCTTTACCTCCATGAGGGCTGAATGAGGGCTCATGCACGGATGCGGGTCACGTGTAGGGTTAGCGTTAGACTTAGGGTGAGGTTCCGATTGAGGAGTATGGAGTGGGTCATGATTAGGGTGAGGGATAGCTCCAAGGAGTCCCCAGGTGATGAACCCCATGCAGTGCAGTGGTCTCCTGGGATGGCTCAGTGGAGGGCACACGGGAGGGTTCTGGTCAGGCTTAGTCTTTGGTTACCAGTGCCAGCCTTGCATGTGGGCCACTTTTGGGCCTCAGCAAGCACTTTGGCACCTCCCTCTGGTATTTGGACATGACATGGTGGTGGTCCATGCTCCATGTGGAGTAATCCTGCACCGCTTCTGGGCCACAGGTGCGTGATATTCTCTGCATTAGGAATTGGATCCCCATCGGGATAGAGAAATAGCTAGGGTTAGAGTTAGATCCAGGGACATAAGCAAGGCCAAAGCAACAACAATCTATTTATCTCCAGTGAGTATGAATGAGGGCCATGTGCGGTAGCTGGTCAGGTGTAGGGTTAGTGTTAGAATTGGGGTGAGGTTTAGGTTGAGGAATACAGCGAGGATCATGGTTAGGGTTAGGGGTAGGTTCCAGGAGGCGCTTAAGTGCAGAAACCTAAGTAGTGCAGTGGTCTCCTAGAGGGTTGAGTGGAGGGCGCAAAGGATGGTGCCATTCCTTCTTAGTCTTAGGGTGTCAAGGCCACCCTTTGGTGTAGGACACTCCTTAGTTGGGCCTCAGCAGAGCCCTTGTTCAGCTCCCTCTGACCTTTGGAAATGACATGGTGATGTTCCAGGTTCCAAGCCGAGTGATTTACACCATGAGCGTGCTGTTGTCAGTCATTGGAATTGGGTTCCCACGAGGAGGAGACTTAGCTAGGGTTAGGGTTCAGTGCAGGGACATCACCAGGCCAGACTGACTCCAGTCTCGTGAATTTCATGGAGGGCTTAAGTGAGAAACCTTGCGAGGGTACGGGTCTGGTATAGAGTTAGTGTGAGAGATGGGTTTCAGTTTAGGTTGAGGGCTAGGTTCAGGGTTCTGGTTACGGTTGGGGTTAGGTCCCAGGAGGCTCCAGATGCTGAACCCACAGCAGTGCAGTGGTCTCCCTGAAGTGCTGACTGGAGTACACAATGGATGCTGCGGGTCAGGGTTAGTCTTTCGGTTGCCAGGCCAGACAAGTGTTTCTGGCACTCTTCGGGTAAGCCTCAGGAATGCTCTCGGGCACAACGGAGGCTGCCGGTCAGGATTAGTCTTTGGGTTCCAAGGCTATACAAGTGTATTGGACACTCTTTGGGGGAGACCTCAGGAATCCTCTTATGCAGCAGCAGCTGGGCTTTGGAAATGACATGGTGATGTTCCACATTCCACGCCGAGTGATCCTGCACTGCTTCTCAACCCCATGTGCATTCTGTTGTCAGACATTGTAATTGGATACCCATGGGGAGTGAGTTATAGCTAGGGTTAGGGTTCAGTGCAGGGATGTGGCCAGAGCCAAAGGACTCCAGTCTCGTGATCTCCCTCGAGGGCTGAAGTGAGGGCACATGCGCTGGTGTGGGTCTGGTGTAGAGGTATTGTGAGATATATGGTCAGGTGAGATTGAGGGTTATCATCAGGGTTATGGTTAGGGTTAGGGTAGGTCAAAGAAGGATCCAGGCGCTGTACCCACAGCAGTGCAGTTGTCTCCCCGAAGGGCTGAGTCAGTGCACAATGGAGGCTGCTCATCAGAATTAGTCTCTGGGTTCCAAGGACGGACAACTCTGTAAGGTCTGGTGTAGATAGGTGGGTCTAGTGTGATAGAAACTGTTAGATTTAGGTTGAGGGTTATGGTTAGGGTTACGGTTAGGTTTACAGTTAGGTCCCAGGAGTCTCCAGGCATTGAACCCACAGCAGTGCAGTCGTCTCCTGGAAGGGTTGAGCGGAGTGCACAATAGAGGCTGCCAGTCAGGAATAGTCTTCGGTTTCCAAGGCCAGACAACGGTATTGGGCACGCTTCAGTTAGGCCTGTTGAATCCTCGAGTGCAGTGGCAGCCGGGCTTTTGAAATGACATGAT
Organism: Prionailurus viverrinus; assembly: GCF_022837055.1. Classification (NCBI taxonomy): domain Eukaryota; kingdom Metazoa; phylum Chordata; class Mammalia; order Carnivora; family Felidae; genus Prionailurus; species Prionailurus viverrinus. The sequence continues at coordinate 39,258 of NW_025927498.1, forward strand.
GATGTTCCACATTCCACACCAAGTATTCCTGCACTGCTTCTCAATTTCATGTGCGTGCTGATGTCAGACTGTGAATTGGGTCCCCATGGGGAAGGAGCCTTAGCCAGGGTTAGGGTTCGGTGCAGGGAAGTCACCAGGGCCAAAGCAACTCCAGTCTAGTGATATCCCCCAAGGGCTGACCTGAGATCCCATGCGAGGGTGTGGCTCAAGTGTAGGGTTAGGGTTAGAAACAGGGTTACGATTAGGTTGAGGGTTATGGTTAGGGGTACAGTTAGGGTTTTCTTCGTTCCCAAGGCTCCATGCGCTGAACCCACAGCAGTGCAGTTGCCTCCACAAATGACTGAGTGGTGTGCACAACGAGGCTGCGGGTCAGGATTAATCTTTGGGTTCTAAGGACAGACAACTGTATCTGGTCTGGTGTAGATAGGTTTGTCTAGTGTGAGTGTTAGGGTTAGGTTTAGGTTGAGGGTTAGCATTGGGTCCTGGTTAGCATTAGGGTTAGGTCCCAGGATGTTCCAGGCACTGAAACCATAGCAGAGCAGGTGTCTCCCCAAAGGGCGGAAGGGCGTACACAAGGGAGGGTGCTGGTCAGGCTTAGTATTTTGGTTCCAAGGCCAGACAACTGTATGGGCCACCCATCGTTTAGGCCTCAGGAATCCTCTTGTGCAGCTGCAGCCGTGCTTTGGAAATACATGGAGATGTCCACATTCAATGCTGAGTGTTCCTGAACCGTTTCTGGTCCTGGTGTGTGTGCTGTTATTAGTCTTTCGATATGGATCCCCATGGGGAGAGGGCCTTAGGTTATAGTTTTAGATTTAGCGGGTAGAGTTAGAGCGTTAGGATGAGGGTTTTAGGGTTAGAGTTAGAGGCTGATGGTTAGAGGGTTAGGGTAAGGTTAGGGTTAGTTAGGGTTATGTTTATGTTTACGGTTAGTTAGAGGTAGGACTAGGGTTAGGGGAAGGGTAGGGGCAGGATTTAGCATTAGGGTTATGGTTAGGGTTAGGTGTTAGGTTTAGGTGGTGGGATTTTGTTTAGTGATAGGGTTAGGAATTGGGCAAAGTGTAGGTCATGCTTGCATCCCCACTTTGAGCGGGAAGGTGTTCATGCGTGGACACCACCCTCCATGTTCAAGGGATTGTGTTCTTGCTATCGCCCCAGTCTCTCTGCACTGTAGGTTGTTCTTGCCTTGCCCATTCCAGCTTTGCTCTGGTGTTTTTCACACTGTCACCCCACCCCCTCTCGGTATGGTAAGAATTCACGTTCCACCCAATCGCTTTTGGTGCAAGGGGTGTGTTCACACATGCGACCCTCCACACCCTCTCCGTGCGATGGTGCAACCCATGAGCCTCACCGCTCCTTAGATTGGGATTACTGATGCCAGTATTAAATCTGATACTGATGCCAGTATTAAATCATGAATATCTCTTTTCTCTTTCACAACTGAAGAAGTAGGCGTTTCTTAAGGTAAGGTTTATGGTTAGGATTAATGTTAGGTGTCAGTTAAGGTTTAGGGCATGGTGCAATCCCTCTTGGTGTGGGATGGCTTCACGAATGTGTCCCATCTGCTTCCCTTTATCCGTGATGTAGCAGTGATATTCCTTGTAATTCAGATGTTTTCCTTGGCACCTGGATGTCTCTGAGTTAAGCGTCCCACTTCATCTTGGTTCATGATCTCTCGGTTTCTGGTCTTGAGCCCTGGGTAGCTTCTGTGCTGATTGCTGGGAATCTGGAGCCTGCTTCAGATACTATCTGTCTGTCTCTCTCTCTCTCTCTCTCTCTCTCTCTCTCTCTCTCTCTCTCTGCCCATGCCCCACTTGTGTGCTTTGTGTCTTTCAAAAATTAATGTACCTAAAATCATTTGCAATCCGACATTTCCTGGATGGCTCTTTTCACTTTCATTGCTGAAGTAGCAGGCGTCTGTCTCGTTCATTGTTCTTTTGTTATCTTTGGCATAGCTGACAACATATACGACATTTCCCCATCCAGCATCGGGGATGCACAGCATTTCTTCTACTAGCCGGACACCTCTCATCCACTGTAACACTGCATTCCTCTAGAGCATCCCACATGCTCTCGGAAACTGGACTGTAACTGTGGATGGTAGCAGTGTCCCATAGTCTTCTGATGGTATTTCAGGAGGTTTTTCATTCGTATCTTTGGTTACCTGAGTGTCTTCTGACATCTCTCATGTTTCCACTAGGCCGCCGCTATGATGCTCCACAGGGAACCTGAAGCACACAGGGATTCAGGAGCAGACCAACTACCGCTTGGCTCCCACAAATGGTCGCCTTGGAACTCTTTATGGAAGAGGAGAAAACACCCACCACCACCGTTTCATAACCCTGCACCGAATGTGGAGACAACAATCACCTACCCCCAAAGGAACTCTACCAGGGTACATGTATCAAACCTAAGGTGTTGGTTATGTATTTTGGGTCAATAAGTGAGGTTGTACTTTTGACTGGTAAGTGTACATCTAAATCCCTCAGAGGGGATATTCTCTGAGGTCACCCCAACCTAAATTGTTGGCCCATGGGGAGATGTGTTGTCCCTATTGACTGTATTGATGTTGTCTCTGTAGGCCAGTGAATTAAAGCTCCATAGGGTCTTGTCCTGTTCTTGCCTCTTCACGGGAATGTCCATTTCACCTATTGAAAAAGAGCAAGTGAGTAGTGTTGCCACTATTAAATCTGACGTTTCATGAATGAGTCTTTTCACTTTCATGGCTGAAGAAGCAGCATCTCTTATAATGAGGGTTAGGGTTTGGGTTACCCTGAGGATTAGGGTAAGGGTTAAGTCATGCTTGCATCCCCGTTTTGGCAAGGGAGGAACGTCACACCTGACCCCCGCCACCGTCCTTGCGGAACGGTGTTCAGGCATGCAGCCTGCCTCCCCTCCACAAGGGAGTAGTGATGCCACTACTTAATGTGTTGTTTCATGAATGGCTCTTTTCCCTTTCACAGCTGAGGAAGCAGGCATTTCTTAAGGTAGGTGTTACGGTTAGGATTGCCGTTCATGGTTAGGGTAAGGGATAGGCCATGCCTGCACCCTCCGTTGGAGTGGGAGGGTGTTCACACATGAGCCACACCCCCCTCATCTCGGGAGGGTGTTCACCAATAGGAACCAGTCCCCTTCAGCGGGGATGTTGATGTATGCGCCTGCACCCATCTCGTGTGCGAGGGTGTTCATGCATGGACACCACAACCCTTGGCGAGGGAGGGCATTTGTCCATGCACCATGCCCTCCTTGGCTCAGGAGGTGTTCACGCATGAGCACAGTGACCCCTTGGCTTGAGAAGGTGTTCAGGTAGGTGCATGAACCTGCCCCCCAGCGTGGGAGGGGGTTCACGCATGTGCCCTCCCCCCTCAGGCGCTGGAGGGGGTCACCTGTGCATAGCACCACTAGTCAGCAAGGGAGTAGTGATGCCACTATTAAATCTGACATTTCATGGACGGCTGCTTTCACTTTCACAGCTGAAGAAGCATGCTTCTCTTAAGGTCAGGGGTAGGGTTAGCATTACAGTTAGGGGTTAAGATAAGGGCTAGGTCATACTTGCTCTCCCCCCTCAGCATGGGAAGACTTCACGCATCACCCCACTAACCTGAGCAAGGGAGAGTGTTCACCCTTTCACCCCAATCCCTGAGAGTGGTAAAATATTGAAGCACGTGCTCCACTCCGCTTCCGCTGGGGAGGGCTTTCACACATGCGTGGATCCCCCTTTCGGGACACATTGTTCACGTATGTGCATGACCACCTGTCGGGTCGGGAGGGTGTTCACTCATGGGCACACCCCACCTCTGCATGAGAGATGGTTCATGCATGTGTCTTGCTCACCTCAGCAGGGAGGGTTTTTACGCATGTGCACAGCCCCACCTTGGTGTGGGAGGAGGTCACCCATGCAGAGTGCCACCCTTCAATCAGGGAATAGTGATGCCATTATTAAATGTGACGTTTCATGAATGGTTCTTTTCAATTTCACAGCTGAAGTAGCAGACAACTCTTAAGGTAAGGGTCTGGGTTAGCATTACCATTAACAGTTAGGGTAAGGGTTAGGTCATGCTTCCACACCCACCCCCTCGTCTCCAGAGTGTATTCACGCAATAGCACCGCCCCTCAATGTGGGAGAATATTCATGCATGTGTCCTGCCCCCTTCAGGGTGGGAGGGTGTTCACACACGTGCCCCATCCTCTTCAGCTTGTAAGTGCGTTCACGCATTCTCACATTTGCACCACCCGTCCCAAGGTGAGGGAGGGTGTTGACACCTGTGCCCTGTCTCCCTCGGCATGGGAGGTGGTTCACACATGCTCCTCATCCCCTCGGTGATGGAGGGTGTCACCCATGAACAGTGCCACCCCTCGGAGAGGGAGTACTGTTGCCGCTATCAAATGTGACCTTTCATCAATGATTCTTTTCACTTTCACAGCTGAAGAAGCATGCATCACTTAAGGTAAGGGTTAGGGTTAGCATTACATTTAGGCTTTAGGGTAAGGGTTAGGTCATGCTTGCTCCCCCTCTCTGCACGACAGGTGTTTCACTAATACTCCATGCCCCCCCTGGCACAGATGGATACAGCCCTCCGTCCGTGTAGAAGGGTGTTCTCACGCACAACCCTCCTTGTTGACGGAGGGCGTTTGTGCACGCACCCTGCCCCATTAGTGCGGGAGTTTGTTCTCGTGTGTGTAAGGCCCCCTCCTGGCGGAAGGGCGTTCACCCATGTGCACCATCCCCCCACTTTGGCATGGGAAGGTGTTGACCTATGTGACGTGACACGTCAGCATGGGGGAATATTCACGCATCTGCCCCGCCCCCCTCTGCCTAGGAGGGTGTTCATGCATGAGCACAGCCACCAGTCAGTGAGGGACGGTATTCATGCATGCACACAACAACCCCTCCATGAAGGAGGGCAGTCACATACACGTCATGCATCCCTCCACAAGGGAATGGTTCAAGCGTGTGCCGCATACGCATTTTGGCACAGGAGGGTGTTGACCTATGCACCTTACCCCCTCAGCGCTGGAGGGTGTTCATAGATGTGCACAGCCTCCGTTGTGGCGAAAGTGTGAACCCCGGCTAGGGGAGGGATGCCATTCGCACGTAGGCCCCGCCCCATACCCCTGGGTGCTGTTCACACATGTGCACAGCTCTCCCTACTGGCGGAAGAGTGTTCACACATGCGCAAAACTCCTGCTCCAAGAGGTAGGGCGTTTCCACATGAGCACAATCCCCATCAGTGAGGGAGGGCATGCATGCATGCTCCTTGCCCACTACCACAGGAGGCTGTACAGGCATGCGCACAGCCCCCCCTACTGGTGTATGTTCACGCATGCACACAGCTCCCCTCAATGAGGGAAGGCATTTGCACATGTGCCCCCTTCCGCTGGGCAAGGAAGGGTGTTCAGGCATGCACAGAACCACTACCTCAGCCAGGGAGGTCGTTGGTGCATGCGCCCTGCCCCACTTAGCACAGGAGGTGGTTCAGGCTTCCGCCTGGCCCCCTGTCAGCATGTGAGTCGGTCACCCATGCACAGCGCCACCCCTCAGGGAGGAAGTACTGATGTCACTATTGAATGGGATGTTTCATGAATGGTTCTTTTCACTTTCACAGCTGAAGAAACACAGCTGAAGAAATGCGGCCAGGGAGGGCGTTGACGTATGCTCCCTGCTCCCCTCGCCAGGATGCTGTTCACGCAGGTGCAAAGTCCCCCTTCCCTGCCAAAGGGGGTTCAGGCATGCCCACAACCCCCGCTCTGTGAGGCAGACCATTTGTATAGGCACACAACCCTCCCTCGGCAAGGGACAGTGTTCATGCTTGGCCCCACTTACCTCGGTGGGAAGGGTGTTCACACATGCACATAACCCCCCTCAACATTGGAGGGCGTTCAAACATGTGCCCCACCCCACTTGACGCCAGAGGTGGTTCAGGATTCTGCCTTGCCCCTGGTTGGTGTGTGAGATGGTCACCCATGCACAGTGCCACCTTTTAGGGAGAGAGTAGTGGTGTCACTATTAAATGTGATATTTCACGAATGGTTCTTTCACTTTCACAGCTGAAGAAACACACATCTCTTAAGGTAAGTGTTAGGGTTGGCACTGACATAAGGGGTAGGGTAAGGCTTAGGTAGTACTTCCTCCACCCTGGGTATGAAAGGTTTTCAAGCATTATCTTTCCCCCCCTTTGGACAGGAGGGGGTTAACACTTGCGCCCTCCCACATCAAGGGAGGGGGTCACCATTGCACCACTGTCTCTGTGATGGAGGGGTGTCACTCATGTTCTTTCCCACACCTTGGCATGGGAGGGGATCATGCATGTGCCCCTTCTGCACCCCTTCATAGGCGATGTAGCCTTGATGTTCCTTTTAGGCCAGACGTATTTTGCACTGCCTTGGCCGCTCAGTGGATTAAGTGTCCCACTTCAGGTCATAGTCTCACGGTTTGTGGTTTTGAACCCTTGCTTCACCTCTGTGCTGATGACTCTGAACACGGAGCGTGCTTCAAATACTGTGTCTCACTTTCTGTCTGCCCCTTCCCCACGTGTGTTCTGTCTGTCTGTCTCTCTGTCTCTCTCTCAAAAAAACAGTGAAGCTAAAAACATTTTAAAGCAGCTCCATCAGTCTACTTGTCTTCTTGCCCTATATCCGCCTCTTCACGGGAAGGTCCATTTCACCGATTGGAAGAGACTAAAACCCTCGTGTGGCCATTCAAATGAGTCACTATTTAGGAAACAAGTGATTATGCTACTTTTCCACGGTCAGGATACCATGGCCATTTCATGAATGTCCCTAGGCAGGCGGGGCCTCTTAAAACTAGAAATGCTAGAGGTGATTTTACTGGTAAACAGGTGGGGTTTGTGTTCGCTGAGTTCCTTTTACTTCGTTTCATCTTTCCTTGATTGCCTATCTGTGTTGGGTCAACAATTGGTTTGATATTGACTTTACAGTTAGGTTATTTTTATCTCATGGTTAACTGTCCATGGTTATCTGCTCTGATAGAGCTTAAGCAAGTACAAATATTTCGCGTGGCACATACTAGCATTAGTGTTTCCTGTGCACCTGCAGCTGTTTCTCCCGGCCCACGGGGAGCAATCACTTCCCATCCAGCACCACCTGCTTTGTCTTCCTATGCCTAGCAGTGCACGTGCCGGTGCCTGCAGAACTTCCCTTGTTTCTCTGTCAGCTGAGTCTGAATGGGCTTCCTCTCCCACTCGTCCCTACTTCTCATCTCTTTAATGGATGACACACATAGCTGAAGGTCACAGTGAAGTCTCAAACTTCAGTATGTGGATTACGTGGCACCATTTTACGGTCTCACTTGATTACCCCCTTTCTTTAAAAATTACTTCCTTCCTCCTCCCACCGTCTGGGCCGCTGCTCACCAGTGTCTGTGTTGGTAGGTCCTCGTCTTCTTCCTGTCCCCCATCTGCTTTCCATCTGCCCTTACTCTGGGGTGATCTCAGCTAGCCTCAGGCTTCTATATGCCAGCATCTGGGGCCTCTAAGTCTTTATGTGCTGCCCACAGCTGTTCATGTCTCCAGACACCTGACTCCAGCTCTGCACCACACAGGTGCTACCCTCCCCAGACTCTGCTACCTCCCTGTAGGCTTCTCCTATTCCCCTCCCCTTTTTTACTGGGCTGCTGCCACACTGGCCCCTCCCTGTTCCCTGAGCTTGTCAGGCACATACTCCTGCTTCAGGTCTTTGCACTCACTTTGCCTCTCTCTGTCGGGGATATACTTCCACGTGCCAACAAGACATACTCCCTCATTTCTGTCATAACCTTGCTCTGACATCAACTGCTCAGTGGAGTCTCTGCTAGCTCTCTATGTAAAACTGAAAACTGTTCCTTCTCCGACCTGAACACCCCATATCCCTTTCCTGCATTCTTTTTCTTCCTGGCCCTTGGCACCATCTGTTTTTCTTTCTTGCTTGCTGGATGTCGCCTACTGTAGTCCCTGCCAGATTATCGGCTCCATGGGATCCAAAGACCAAACTAGCTTTGTTTAGGGCTGGTTCCTTAGGGCCCTCGAACAGTGCCCAACTCCTTCAAAGGCTCACACACTATTTGCTGAGCAAGTAAATATTAGGATTTCTTATTATTTTGCTGGGTCCGCCATCACAATGTACCACAGACTGGGTGGCTTAAGCAACCGAAATTGATTTATTTATTTTCTCACACTTCAGATCAAGGTGTGGCCAGGGTGGGTGTCCTCTCTCCATGACTGGTGGATGGCCTCCTTCCCACTGTCTTCACGTGGTCTTCCTTCTGTGTGTGTAGTTGCCCACTCTCTTCCTATAGGACACCGGTTATCAGACTAGAGTCCCTCCCCACAAATGAGCTCATTCGACCTCCACTTTACCTTTCAAGATCTGGTATCCAAGTACAGTCCCATGGGTAGTTAAGACTTCAATGTATGGATTTTGGGGGCAAATCCATTCAATCACAGGTTTCTGTCTGTTGTACCTAGTCACTACCTACATGGGTTTTTTTTTTCTCTATGCCCTTGTGCCCGTTATTTGCTCACACAGTGCTAATCCCAGTTTGCCCTTAGCCCAAGTTATAACTCTATTTATTTGTATAGACTTGCATCTTCCCTCTACCTCTATACTCCAAGTTCCTGGCTGGCACTGGAATTACATCTTTAGCACGGACATCATAACCTCCAGGTGAGGTAAGTATGATTATTTTCATTTTGAAAATCAACAATCTGAAGCTCAAAAGAGAGTAGGTCATGTTTCTGAGATCACAGTACTAGTAAGTGCTGTCCTTTGGATAACTTTGTTCTTATGGGCTCCAAAGCCCACTTTCTTTCATCTACCATATGTCCCCAAGATGAACGGGGAAAAGCCATACTTCAGCCTGGTATGATATAAGCAATGGTACGTGTAAAGCTGGTGTAACAATTCAGGAAATGGGATTAAGTCTAGTATCTGAGTAATTATACCCACAGGTTGAATTTCATTCTCACATCCTTTGATTTTTTACTGCTATAATTTCTGTTATCCTTAATGATTATATAAACGTATTCTTCCCTTTGCAAAATTTAGCCAGTAAGAATACTGAGTGAGTTTGTTTCCTTTGTAACAGGTCTGAGTTACACAATGAATTCATAACGTCAAGATAATAGCGGTTATTTTTTTCCTACAATATGGAGGAAAAGGTCATTGCCTTTGTTGTAAGAGTTTACCATGTGTTCTTGGTAACATGACTGAGCTGTATTGGTGAAAACACGTTGTAGATTTTGAAAGTAAGTTATTTATAGTTAAGAGAGTATCGCTCTTTCTTTGGGTGCAGCTGATTGTTTGAAATAGAACTTAGGATTTTTCTGCATAGATTGTCTATTTCAGAATGATCTTTGTTTTAAAAAGTATGTTATATTTGCATTCATGCAAGTTGTACCATCATTAAATTGACAGGAAAGCAGCTGTTAATAGTTGTCATTTGGACATGTAGATGGAAATCCTAAGGGTCATGGTGTGACTCCTTACATGTGTTGAGCTCTGGTTTCATTTGGCATTTCCAAACCATTGCCATGACCTTATGAATGTTGATCAAGTGGCCATATAATGGTTGTTTTAAATTGGCATCAGGGGTGTAGAGATGATTCTTAAGTTGTGTATGAGGAAGCTGTTGGTTTCCTGCTTCTATGTCTGTGTAGCTCCTAAAAATAGAAGACTAGCGCATCTTATCAAAATTACTTTTGTTCAAAGTCATTGCAACTTGTGAATGAGCTAAAGGCTTAGATAATAGTCAGTACTTTTGGAGTCTGATATTTGCAAATTTAAAATAGGTCTTCGGGTATCTGTGTGGCTCCGTTGGTTAATCCTCTGACTTTGGCACAGGTCATGATCTCACTGTTGGTGACTTTGAGGTCCATGTTGGGCTCTGTGCTGGCAGCTGGGAGCCTGGAGCCTGATTGCGATTCTGTGTTCCCTCTCTCTGCCCTTCCCTGGCTCATGCTCTTTCTCTCTCTCTCAAATATAAACTTAAACATAGAAAATAGGTCTAGAATAAATCTGTAGACCATAACATATTTATAGTGACTGCTGATTGAAACAAAGAAATAGCCTGAAATTCCAAAAATACATTACTGTTGTTTCCCTAGGCTCCCATTAAATGCCAGGTTGACCATTAAGCTGAATACAATCAGTAATCTTTTAGTAACTTGGAAGAGATGAGCATACTATCATAGCTAGTAAGGTTTGGAATATGTCGTTTTGGTAGACCTATTTTCTTTAATGATGAAAAAATTGATTTGAGGTCTCTTTTATTTGGGTATTCAGGATTAAGAGAAGTTACCCAAGGCAAATGAATTAAGACCATTTTAGAACTGACCTGGACTTAAAAAACCAGAGACTGGAGTCATGATAAAGATAGTTTGAACATGCCATTTCATCAAATAAAAAAAAATACAGCTCCTGAATGACAACCATCACGTTGGAGGAGAGTTTCTGGTGTTCCCTCCACAAATGGTGCATGATTTTCAGTCAAGGATACAGCCTCACTGACTACTTTTACTGACATGATGGTTCAGATACCAACAATGTTGTCTGTTGGGATTGTCTTTTACAAAACTGATATCCTTTCAGTTTTCAGCTTAATTAATATACTAAGGAGAAAAAAATGTTTCCCTCTTTCTGAAAAATAATCCCATTTGTATTTAGAGTTATCATTAAACATAGTATTTCAAAAAATGGCTAATAAATTGGAAGTCAATATAAATTTGCTTGTGAAGTTATCAAATGGAAAACTGTTGCCAAAGCAGTTATTTTATGTTTTATAGGAAAACTAATCTTTTATGTCCTTACTGCATTTATGTTATATCCTATTCACTTTTGTTTCATGCTATTTGTGTGTGTGTGTGTGTGTGTGTGTGTGTGTGTGTGTGTGTGTTTGCAACTAAGTGAAATGTGCAATATTTGGTCATTTAAATAGATTCACTAATTTAGGCAAAGTCAGCCATAAACAAATGCAATACATTATGTCCAAAGTAGTCAAGCAGATTTTGCATCATGAGTAAAACTTGCTTTATGTTAAATGAATTTGCTTTTCTCTTTTCTTTTTAACAAGCCAAGTCAAAGGTGAATATATTCTTTCTGCTCACCTTGAGGCAGGGCAAGAGCAGATTTGTGTCAGAGCGCACTGTCCATATTTATGAGAAACTAGAGAAATTAAGAAAGCCACTTAGGTACAAACCTTAGTGAGGACTCATGACTGATACCTTTTCAACAATATTCTGTTGGGATGTCTTTTATTAACTGGGTTAATTTTTTTTAATTGTTAGTTAATTTATTTTTAAAATTTACATCCAACTTAGCATAATGTGGAACAATGATCTCAGTAGTAGATTACTTAAAGTCCCTTACCCATTTAGCACATCAGCCCTCCCACAGTCCTTCCAGTAACCCTGTTTATTCTCCACATTTAAGAGGTTTTCTTTAATGTTTTTGACCCCCTCCATGTTTTTATATTATTTTGCTTCCCATCCCTTATATTCATCTGTTTTGTATCTTAAAGTCCTCATATGTGTGAGGTCCTATAATATTTGTCTTTCTCTGACTAAATTCGCTTAGCATAATACCCTCTAGTTCCATCCATGCAGGTTAAATGGCAACATTTTATTCTTTTGGATTGCTAAGCAATACTCTATTGTGTGTGTGTGTGTGTGTGTGTGTGTGTGTGTGTGCGTGTGTGTGTGTGTGTGTGTGTGTGTGTGGTGTGTGTGTGTACACCACATCTTCTTTATCCATTCATCCATCGATGGACATTTGCGTTTTTTCTATACTTTAGCTGCTGTTGATGGTACTTCTATTACTTTGGGGTTCACCTTTCCCTTCAAAATAGCACATCTGTATCATTTGGATAAATACCTAGCAGTGCAACTGCTGGGTTGTAGGGTAGTCCTCTTTTTCATTTTGTGAGAAACCTACCTACTGGTTTCCAGAGTGACTGTGCCAGTTTGCATTCCCGCCAGCAGTGCAAGAGTTCCTCTTTCTCCGCTTCCTCACCAACATCTGTTGTTGCCTGAGTTGTTAGTGTTAGCCATTCTCACAGGGGTGAGGTGTTATCTCATTGTGTTTTTGATTTGTACTTCCATGATGATGAGTGATGTTGAGCATTTTTTCATGTTTCATTTGGCCATCTGGATGTCATCCTTGGAAAGTGTTTGCTCATGTCTTGGCTCATTTCTACACTGGATTACTTGTTTTTTGGGTATTGAGTTCAATATGTTCTTTATAGATTTTGCATACTAATCCTTTATCTCATATGTCTTTTGCAAATATCTTCTCCCATTCTGTTGGTTGCCTTTTAGTTTTGCTGATTGTTTCCTTCACTGTGCAGAAGCTTTTTATTTTGATGAGGTCCTAATTGTTCATTTTTGCTTTTGTTTCCCTTGCCTCTGGAGACTTGTTGACTAAGAAGTTGTGGAAGCAAACATCAAAGAGGTTTCTGCCAGCTTTCTCCTCGAGGGTTTTGATGGCTTCCTGTGTTACATTTAGGTCTTTCATCCATTTTGAGTGTCTTTCGTCCATTTTGAGTGTGAGAAAGTGGTCCAGACTCATTCTTCTGTATGTCGCTGTCCAGTTTTCCCAGCACTCTTGCTGAGGAGACTGTATTTATTCCATTGGATATTCTATCCTTTTTGTCAAAGATTAGTTGGCCGTACGTTTCTGGGTCCATTTCTGTGTTCGTATTCTCTTCCACTCATCTGGGTGTCTGTTCTTGTGCCAAGAGCATACTGTCTTGGTGATTACTGCTTTGTAATACAGCTTGAAGTCCAGGATTGTGATGCCTCCTACTTTGGTTTTCTTTTTCAAGATAGCTTTGGCTATTCAGGGTCTTTTCTGGTTCCATACATATTGTAGGATTCTTTGTTGTAGCTCTGTGAAGAATGATGGTGTTATTTTGATAGGTATTGTGTTGACTATGTAGATTGTTCTGGGTACTTTTGACATTTTAACACTATTTGTTCTTCCTATCCAGGAGCATGCAATATTTGTCTTTTCTGTGTGTTTGCCATCTGCAATTTCTTTCATAAGCTTTCTATAGTTTTCAGTGTATAGATTTTTCAACTACTTGGTTAGATTTATTCCTAGGTATTTTATGGGTTTTGGTGCAATTTTACATGGGATCGATTCCCTGATCCCTCTTTCTCTTGCTTCATTGTTGGTGCGTAGGAATGTAACTGATTTCTGTGCTTTGATTTTATATCCTGCCAGTTTGCTAAATTCCTGTATTATTTCTAGCAGTTTTTTGTTGACTATTGTGGGTTTTCCACATAGAGTTTCATGCCATCTATGAAGAGTGAAAGGTTGAGCTCCTCCTGGACGATTTGGATGCCTTTTATGTCTTTGTGTTGTTTGATTGCTGAGGCTAAGACTTCCAATATTATGTTGAATGCCAGTGGCGAGAGTGGACATCCTTGTCTTGTGCCTGACCTTAGGAGGAAAGCTCTCAGTTTTGCCCCTTTGAGGATATATTAGCGTCGGGTCTTTCATATATGCCTTTTATGATCTCGAGGTATGATCCTTCTATCCCTACGTTCTTGAGGGATTTTATCAAGAAAGGATGCTGTATTTTGTCAAATGCTTTCTCTGCATCTATTGAGAGGATCATGTGGTTCTTGTCCTTTCTTTTATCGATGTGATAACTCACATCGATTGTTTTGTGGATATTGAACCCGATTTGCATTCCAGGTATTAATCCCACTTGGTCGTGGTGAGTAACGTTTAAATGTATTGTTGGATCTGGTTGGTTCATATCTTGTGGAAGATTTTTGTATCCATGTTCATCATGAAAATTTGTGTATACTTCTCCTTTTTAGTGAGTCTTTTTCTGGTTTTGGAATCAAGGTAATGCTGGGTTCAGAGAAAACGTTTGGAAGTTTTCCTTCCATTTCTTTTTTTGGGACAGCTTCAAGAGCATAGGTGTTAACTCTTCCTTAAATGTTTGGTAGAATTCCCCTGGAAAGCCATCTGGCCCTGGGCTCTTTTCTTGGGAAATTTTTGATAACTAAGTCAATGTCTTTACTGGTTATGGGTCTGTTCAAATTTTCTATTTCTTCCTGTTTCAGTTTTGTTAGTTTATATATTTCTAGGAATTTGTCTCTTTCTTCCAGATTGTCCATTTTATTGGCATATATTTGCTGATAATATTCTCTTATTATTTGTATTTCTGCTGTGTTGGTTGTGACCTCTCCTCTTTCATTCGTGATTTTATTTCTTTGGGTCCTTTCCTTTTTCTTTTTGATCCAACTGGCGAGTGGTTTATCAATGTTATTAATTATTTCAAAGAACAAGCTTCTGGTTTCATTGATCTGTTCTACTCTTTTGTGTGTGGGTGGAGGGTGGTTATTTGTTGTTGTTTTTTCTGTGTGTGTTTTTGTTTTTGTCTTCAGTTTCGATAGCATTGATTTTTGCTGTAATCTTTATCATTTCTTGTCTTCTGCTGGTTTTGGTTTTATTTGTTGTTCTCTTTCCAGCTCTTTAAGGTATAACGTTGGGCTGTGTATCTGAGACCTTTTTACCTCTTTTGGAAGGCCTGGATTGCTATAAACTTCCTCTTAAGACTATCTTTGCTGAATCCCAGAGGCTTAGGGGTGCGGTGTTATCCGTTTCGTTGGCTTCCATGTATTTTTTAATTTTCTCTTTAACTTCTTGGTTCACCCATTCATTCCTTTTTTTTAATTTTATTTTTTATGTTTTAAAATTTACATCCAAATTAGTTAGCATATAGTGCAACAATGATTTCATGAGAATATTCCTTAATGCCCCTCACCCATTTAGCCCAACCCCCTCCCACATCCCGTCCAGTAACACTCTGTCTGTCCTACATAGTTATGAGTCCATTCTGTTTTGTCCCCCTCACTGTTTTTATTTTATTTTTGTTTCCCTTCCCTTATGTTCACATGTTTTGTCTCTTAAAGTCCTCATGTGAGTGAAGTAATATGATTTTTGTCTTTCTCTAATTTCACTTAACATAATACCCTACAGTTCTAACCACGTAGTTACAAATGGCAAGATTTCAGTCATATATATATATATATATATATATATACACACACACACACATATACATATATATCACTCATATATATGTGATATATATATATATCACCTATACATATCAATATATGTGTGTGTGTGTGTGTATATATGTGTGTGTGTGTGTGTGTGTGTGTGTGTGTGTGTGTGTATATATATATATATATATATATATATATATATATATCACTTCTTTATCCATTCTTCCATTGGTGGACATTTGGGCTCTTTCCATACATTGGCTATTGTTGACAGTGCTGCTATAATCATGGGGGTGGTGCATGTGTCCCTTCAAAACAGCACACCTGTATCCCTTCAATAAATGCCTAGCAGTGCAATTGTTGGGTCGTAGGGTAGTTTTGTTTTTAGTTTTTTGAGGAAACTCCATACTGTTTACAGAGTGGCTGCACCAGCTTGTATTGCACCATTCATTCTATAGTAGTATGTTCTTTAGTCTCCAAGTGTTTGTTATCTTTCCAAATTGTTTCTTGTGGTTGAATTTGAGTTTTATAGCATTGTGGTCTGATAATATGCACGGTATGATCTCGAACTTTTTGTACTTGTTGAGGGCTGATTTGTTTTCCAGTATGATATCTATTCTGCAGACGTTCCATGTGTCCTGGAGAAGAATGTACATTCTGCTGCTTTAGGATGAAATGTTCTGAATATAACTGCTAAATCCATCTGGTCCAGTGTCTCACTCAAATCCATTGTTTGTTTGTTGATTTTCTGTTTAAATGATCTTTCTGTTGTCATAATGGGGTGTTGAAGTCCCATACTATTATGGTTTTATTATCAATGAGCTTCTTTATATTTGTGACTAATTGATTTATATCTTTGGGTGCTCTCACATTGGGAGCATAAATGTTTACAATTGTTAATTCTTCTTGGTGGGTAGACCCCCTCAATTAAGATACAACACACTTATTCATCTCTTGTTACAGTCTTTATTTTGAAGTCTAGATTGTCTGATATGAGTAAGGCTACTCTGTCTTTCTTTGGCTATCATTAACATGATACAAGGTTCTGCAGCCCCTTACTTTCAATCTGAAGGTGTGTTTAGGTATAATATGGGTCTCTTGTAAACAGCATATAGATAGACCTTGCTTTTTCCCCACCCTGTTACCTTGTGTCTTTTGATTGGAGCATCTATGCCATTGACGTTTAGAGTGAGTACTCACAGATATGAGATTATTGCCATTATGTGTCTTGTAGCGCTGGATTTTGTGGTATTTGTTTGTGCTATCCAGTCTTTGGTACTTTTGGTGTTTTTTTATTTTTATTTTTATCTTTTCTCCCCTCAGGGAGCCCCCCTGAATATTCCTTGAGGAATTGCTTAGTGGTCACGAACTCCTTTAAGTTTTATTTGTCTGGGAAACTTTTAATCTGTCCTTCTATTTTGAATGACAGATTTGCTGGATAAGGAACTCTTGGCTGCATAGTTTTCTGATTCAGCACATTGAGTATATCTTGCCACTCCTTTCTGGCCTGCCAAGCCTCTGTGGGTAGGTCTGCTGCAAACCTGATCTTTGTTGTCTTCCCTTGTTGGTCAAGGACTTTTTTCCCTTGCTGCATTCATGATTCTTTCCTTGCCTGAGTATTTTGTGAATTTGAATATGATATTCCTTTTACTGGTGGATTTTTGTGGAATCTTATGAGAGTCCTCTGTGCTTCCTGGACATTAATGTCTGTGCCTTTTCCTAGGTAAAAAAAATATATATATCCGCTATGATTTGCTGACTTAACACTTCTACCCCTTTGTCTCTCTCTTCATCTTCTGGGAGCCCTCTGATTCTGATGTGTCCTTTTTAATGAGACAGGGTTAGGTGTAGGTTGAGGGTTATGGTTAGGGTTAAGGTTAGGGTTAGACTTAGGACCCAGGATGCTCCAGCCACTGAAACCCCAACAGTGCACGTGTCTCCACGAAGGGCTGAGTGGAGTATACAAGGGAGGGTACCAGTCAGGATTAGTCTTTGGGTTCCAAGACCAGACAAATGTATGGGACGTTCTTCAGGTAGGCCTCAGAAATACTCTCTTGTAGACACACTCGTGCTTTGGAAATCACATGGTGATGTTTCAGGTTCCATGCCAAGTGTTTCTGCACCTATTTTCGAACCCGTGTGCGTGTTGTAGTCAGACTTTGGAGTTGGGTCCTATGGGGAGAGAGCCATAGCTACGGTTAGGGTTCGGACCAGGGACATCGACAGGGCTGAGGCGACACCAGTATCATGAATTCCATGGAGGACTGAGGTGACGGCACATGCACAGCTGTGGGCCTGCTGTAGAGTTAGTGTGATAGATAGGGTTAGGAGTAGGTTGAGGGCTAGGGTTAGGATTATGGTTAGGGTTAGGGTGTGTCCCAGGAGACTCCAGGACTGACCCCACATCAGAGCAACTGTCTCCCCGGAGGGCTGAGTGGAGTACACAAGGGAGGATGCCGGTCAGGATTAGTCTTTGAGTTCCAAGGCCAGACAAATGTATCGGTCACCCTTCAGGGAGGCCTCAGGAATCCCCTTGGGCAGCTGCAGCCAGGCCTTTGAAAGGACATGGTGATGTTCCAGGTTTTTTGCCGAGGGATTCTGTACCGCTTCATGCACCCAGACACGTGGCGTTTTCAGACTTTGGTATTGGGTCCCCATGGGGAGAGACCTTAGCTAAATTTGGGGTTCGATTGAGTGACATCACCAGTGCCAACGTGAATCCAGTCTTGTGATCTCCATAGAGGGTTGTATTGAGGGCCCATGCGAAGGTGCAGGTCATGAGTAGGCTTTGAATTGAGATAGGGTTAGGGATCTGTTGAAATCGTGGCTAGTGTTAGGGTTAGGGTTAGTTCCCAGGGAGATCCAAGCGCTGACCCCACAGCACTGCAGTTCTCTCCCTGAAGGGCTGAGTGAGGGCACAGTGGATAGTGCTTGTCAGGATTAATTTTTGGTTTCAAAGGCCAGACAACTGTATGGGCCACTGGTCGGGTAGGCCTCAGGAATTCTCAGGGGCAGCTACAGTGGCGCTTGGAAACAACATAGTGATGTTCCAGGTTCTATGCCAGGTGATCTTGCACTGCTTCAGGACCCCAGGCACGTGGGGTTGTCAGACTTTGATATTGGGTACCCATGGGGAGAGAGCCGTAGCTAGGGTTAGGGTTCGATCCAGGGACATCGCCAGTGTTGACGAGACCAGTCTCGTGACCTTCCTGGAGGGCTTAAGTGAGGGCCCATGTGACGGTGCGCTTCAAGTGTATGCTTAGAGTTCGTATAGGGTTTGGGTTCGCCTGAGGGTTCTGGTTAGAGTTTCTGTTAGGTTTAGGTCTCAGGAGCCTCTAGACACTGAACCCAAGGTAGTGCAGATGTTTCCCCAAAGGGCTGAGTGGAAGACACAAGGGAGGGTGCCGGTCATGCTTAGCCTTTGGATTCTAGGCCACACATATATATGGGCCACCCTTCGGGTAGGCCTCAGTAAACCTCTCTTGCAGCTGCAGTCACCCTTAGAAAATGACATACTGATGTTCCACGTTCCATGCCGAATATTTCTGCACCGATGTTTGAACCCTTGAGCGGGCTGTTGTCAGACTTTTGAATTGGGTCCCCATGGTGACAGATTCTTAGCTAGGGTTAGGATTCGGTCCAGTGAAATAGACCCGGCTCAAGCGACTCCAGTTTTGTGATCTCCCTCAAGGGCTGAAATGAGGGCACACGGGAGGGTGCGCATCAAGTGTATGGTTAGTGTTAGAGAATGGGTTAAGTGTAGGGTGAGTGTTACAATTAGGGTTATGTTTAGGGTTAGTGTTAGGTCCCAGGAGGCTCCAGGCACTGACACCACAGCAGAGCCTTCGTCTCCCCAAAGGGCTGAGTGAGGGACATGAGGGAGGGTGCTGGTCAGGATTAGTCTTTGGGTTCCAAGGCCAGATGAATGTATGGGCCATCCTTCGGGTAGGCCTCAGGAATCCTCTTGTGCAGATGCAGTCGCGCTTTGGAAACGACATGGTGATGTTACACGCTCCATACCGAGTATTTCTGCACCGATTCTTGAACCCGTCTGCGTGGCATTGTCAGACTTTGGAATTGGGACCCCATGGGAAGAGAAGCGTAGCTGGGTTTAGGATTGGGTCCAGCGAAGTTGCCAGGGCTGAAGCGACACCAGTGTTGTTAACTCCATGGAAGATGAAGTGAGGGAAAATGTGTGGCTGTGAGTCCACTATAGAGTTAGTGTGCTAGATAGGGTTAGGTGTAGGGTGAGGGTTATGGTTTGGGTCATGGATAGGGTTTGTGTTAGGTCCCAGGAGACTCCAGGCACTGAACCCACAGTTGTCTCCCTGAAGGGTTGAGCGCACTACACAAAGGAGGGTGCCGGTCAGCATTAGGCTTTGGGTTCCAAGGCCAGAAAAATGTTTTGGCCACCCTACACGTAGGCCTCAGGAATCCTCATGCAGCTGCAGTCGCGCTTTGCAAATGACATGGTGAATTTCCATGTTCCATGCCGAGTATTTTTGCACTGATTGTCGATCTCATGTGTGTGCTGTTGTCAGACTTGAAATTTATTCCACATGGGGAGAGAGCCTTAGCTAGGGTTAGGGTTCTGTCCTGGGAAGTCACCAGGGCTGAAGCGACTCCAGTTTCATGATCTTCCTAGAAGGCTGATTGAGGGCCATGCGAAGTTTCAGGAGAAGTACAGCGTTAGGGTTAGAGATAGGGTTAAGTGTAGATTGAGGGATATGGTTTGGGTTACGGTTTCGGGTAGTGTTAGGTCCCAGGAGGCTCCAAGCACTGATTCCACAAGAGTGCCATTGTCTCCCTGAGGGGCTGAGTGGTGCCCCCAGGGAGGATGTCAGTCAGGATAAGTCTTTGGGTTCCAATTCCAGACAAATGTATGGGGGACACTTCGGATATGCCTCAGGAATCCTCTCGTGCAGCTGCAGTCGTGCTTTGGAAATGACGTAGTGATAGTCTCTTGAATAACTGGTGCTGGGAAAATTGGATATTTATGTGTATAAGAATAAAGGTTAGCACCGTATGTTACACCACTTCTAAAGACTGAAAGGAAGAAACATAGAGAGATGTGGTTATAGAGAAACAGTGACAAAGAGGAAGGTAGACACCTGCTCGAGGTATGTGGATGGCGTTAGATGCATCAGGGGAGAGGGGATGTATGAGGTGGCTCTGAGTGCTGGGGAAAAAAGGGCTTGTATCATGGTCACCAGAGTTCCATGACCCCAAGACTCCAACATCCCTGGGTTCAAGCTCTGCAGAAGCCATTGGAATTGAACAGATGGGTATCCCTCATTTCTTCTGGAATTGTGAGGCTCAGCCTCATGATCTGTCATGGAGAGGGATGTCTTGAGGGAGATTGTGCTGCTCTTTGGCAGGTATACTCCAAGTCTGCCCTGTGGGGAGGTGTCCTGGGGCCATCTCTCTCACTGCCCCAGGCCCTGTTGGATTTCCCCCCTCCCCCACCAGCTGGCCTTCCTCAAGTTCTGAACCCAGGCATCATGTTGTCCCCAGGTCCGGAAGTCTGTACCTGGCATAGGTGGACTGCTGATATTGATTAAAAAAAAATTGACAATAAGGTCCATATCCTCCCTCTGGGACCAGCGATGTGCATCCCAATCGTGGGTTGCTATCCTCCTGTCCACAACTAATCTGAGGATTCCAGAAGGTAGGTGAACACTATAAAACACTCTAGTCTTCTCTTACATGAAATTCAAAGACATTTTCTTGTCCAAGCTTTCTTTTAATTCTGAAGAGATGGCAATTAGTAATTGAAGGCATAATGGTCCTATAGGATATTTACCCCTATGACTGGTGGACATTATTTCATCCATCCGTGTCCCTAAAGCACATTTCATTGGAAATATTAGCCAAGGATACATACTGTAAATTCACAACTGATTCATAGCTCCCTGCAAGTTTCATTCTGACCTTGTCACATATGTCATCAAAGATATTATTAGTGACTTTTCAGATAAGCTCCCCACATCAAGATGGTGATGTTAGAGAATCTGGTATAAATGGAATTTCACAGATTCCAAATTAGGAATTATTTTCATTTTTAATGTTTCTTTTTTCTTTTTTTGAGAGAGCCCAAGCTGGGGAGGGGGGAGAGAGTGGGAGATACTGAATCTGAGGCAGGCTCAAGGCTCTAAGCTCTCAGGAAAGAGCCTGACGCGGGGCTCAAACTCATGGACTGCAAGATCACGTCTTGTGTCAAAGTTGGACGCTTAACCGACGAAGCCACCCAAGCGCCCCAGGAATGATAGTTTATTGGCAAAGAAGGAGAAATTAAAGATAGTGTAAAGGATGTCTATTTTTAATTGAGATATTGTTCACACATTTGTTGTATGAGTTTTAGGCATACATTGTAGTCATTCCATATGTCTATGAATTATATTGTACTTAAGCACAAGTGTAGCTATCCTGTGAAAGCATGCAACAGTATTATTACAGGATTGACTCCATTACATTGGCTGTCCCTTGTATCCCTAGGACTCATTCATTCCATAGCTGCTGCCGGTATCTCTCTCAAAGGGGTTCATTCTTTATCTAACCTAAGTATTTTGGTGGTAAACGCAATTACCACTTGCTCAGCAAGTGTAAATTGGCGGTCTATTTTTCTGTGAACATTGCTTAAACCATTACAAATGATGTCATTACGTTAATAAATTCGGTTTCTTTCTTCACTCACAAGAAAGGAGGAGGAAAATATTTCTTTGTGTCCCAGGCCCTGTCATTAAAACCTTTCCCAATGTGGACAACAGGTTTAGTTGCCCAGGCACCTTCAGTGTCTCAGCTGAGTGACCAGGGCCTTGCACATTTCAAAAATTCCCATGATGGCCAACAGAGAGAGCTCGAGCACCACAGACCCGGAGAGGCAGGTTCCTCTGCCCAGGCAGTGATGGCCAGCAGAAGGTGTACCATCGGCTTTTCTGACCCAGGGCACCTGAGAGCAGGAAGGGCTTTGATTGCTCCCAGAGTACTCAGAGCCTCTTCAGCTGCCTGAGTACAGAGAGCAGAGCTGCATTTCCAGCAGGTTTTGCCGCCCGCCCCAGGGGAGATCTTGGGAGCTTTGTAGCAACTTGGCATCTCCTGAGTCGCCAGAGAGAATTTGTCTTATTGTACTGAGTGCTGAGGAATGGGCGCTGGGTGGCTTCCCTGGGCAAGCTGGTTGCTGAGCTGCACAGACCCTTGCATTTTCTGGGCTGTTCCCGTGTTTCATTCCTGCCCTTCCTGGACAGTATTTGAACAAGACATATTTTACTAAAGGTCTTGTGGATTGCGGAGTCCCACGACATCACCTCATCGATGCAGTCGATGGTTTGTTCCAGATTCAGGCTTGTTTCCGGGAAGAAACCCTGACAGAAATTCAGAAGAACAGGAGCTGAATTCCGTTAGGACATGAATACATGAAATGCTCGTCTTGGGAACTCCTAGAAGAATGAGCTGGGACCCATTTTCCGAGTCCTGCTAGAACCAGAGACCAAGGTAAGGGCACAAACTGTCCCCCACATCATACATGCTTTTTAAAAAGTTGCATGGTTATTTTTCCAACCTAATTAAGTGATTGCAAATTACAGAAAACCTGGTAGATACCTGTCATTAACGTACGTTATCTTTAATTTAAATTGCAGTGAGTGAAGATACAGTGTAGTATTAGTTTCAGGTGTAAAATATAGAGCAACCCTTCCACACGTCATCCGGTGCTCATCCCAGGTGCACTTCTTAATCCCCAGCAGCTGTTTCACCCATTCCCCACCTTGCTCTGGAAGCCCTCAGTTTGTTTCCCAGTTAGAGTCTGTTTGTCACTGCCCACCCCCCGCTTTGTTTTGTTTTATTTCCATGTGTTAGTGAAATCATTGGGTATTTGTCTTTGTCTGAAAGGCTTATTTCACCCAGAATAACATTCTCTCACTCCATCCAGCTCATGGCAAATGACAAGATTTCATGTTTTTACGGCCTAATAATATTACATTCCATAGACTACATCTCAATTTATTCATCAGTTGATGGATGCTTGGATAGTTTCTGTAATTTGGCTGTTGTAGAAAATACTGGTGTAAACATCATGGTGCATGTATCCCTTTGAAGATTTTGTATTCTTTGTGGAAATACCTTGTAGTGAAATTGCTGGATCATAAGGTACTTCTATTTCCAGTTGTGTTTTTTTTTTTTGAGAAATCTCCATAATGTTTTCCAGACTGGCTGCCCCAGTTTGCATTCTTACCCACAGTGCAAGAGGGTTATTCTTTCCCCACTTCTTTGGCAACACCTGCTGTTTCATCCTTCATTGATTTTCGTCATTGTGACAGATGTGCTGTGTTATCTCATTGTACTTTTGAATTGTATTTCCCTGAAGATCCGTATTGTTGAGTATTTTTTCATGTGTCTCTTGGCCAGGTATATGTCTTCTTTCGGGAAATGTCCATTCGTGTCTTCTGCCCATTTTTAATCAGATTTCTCATTGTTTGGGTGCTGTATAACTGTATATTTTGGGCACTAACCCTTTATCTGATGTCGTTTGCAAATATCATTCTGTAGGTGTTTTAGTTTTGTTGATTATTTCCTAGGTGATGGAAGGTTTGAATTTTTATGAAGCCTCATTATTTTTGCTTGTGTTTCCCTTACCTCTAGAGATATATCTATAAAGACATTTGCACAGGCAATGTCAAATAAGATACTACCCGTGTTATCCTCTGGGATTTTTATGGTTTCCGGTTTCACATATAGGTCTTTGTCCATGTTGGATTTATTTTTGTGTATGTTGTAAGAAAGTGGTCCTTGGGGCGCCTGGGTGGCTCAGTCGGTTGAGCGGCCGACTTCGGCTCAGGTCACGATCTCGCGGTCCGCGAGTTCGAGCCCCGCGTCGGGCTCTGTGCTGACGGCTCGGAGCCTGGAGCCTGCTTCCGATTCTGTGTCTCCCTCTCTCTCTGCCCCTCCCCCCTTCATGCTCTGTCTCTCCCTGTCTCAAAAATAAATAAAGGTTAAAAAATTTTAAAAAAAAAGAAAGTGGTCCATTGTTGTTTTTGTTTTGTTTTGCAGGATGCTGTCCAGTTTTTCCAAAACCATATGTTGAGGAGCCCTTTTCAAAGTTTATATACTTATTTTTGAGAGAGAGCATGCAGAAGAAGGGCAGAGAGAAATGGAGACAGAGAATCCTACGCATGCTCTGCACTGCCCTGAGATCATAACCTGAGCTGAATTAACAATCACACCCTTTGTTGACTGAACCACCCCTGTGTCCCAAGACTATCTTGTTTTCCATTGGATGTTCTTTCCTGCTTTGTTGAGAATTAATTGACCATATAGGTGTGAGTTCATTTCTGCGTTTCTATTCTATTGATCTATGCCTCTGTGTTTTTTTGTTGTTGTTTTGTCAGTACCATACTGTTCTGATCAGTACAGCTTTGTAATATTACCTGAAGTCTGGAAT
Source organism: Prionailurus viverrinus (assembly GCF_022837055.1). Lineage (NCBI taxonomy): Eukaryota > Metazoa > Chordata > Mammalia > Carnivora > Felidae > Prionailurus > Prionailurus viverrinus. The sequence continues at coordinate 63,714 of NW_025927498.1, forward strand.
TGTGATGTCTCCAGCTTTGCTTTTCTTCTTCAAGTTTGTTTTGGCTGTTTGGGGACTTTTGTTATTCCATACAAATTTTGAGATGATTTGTTCTTGTTCTGTCACAAATGTTTTTGTTAGTGTGATAGGGATTTCATTATATGTGTAGATTGTTTTGAGAAGTGTAGACATTTTAACAGTATTTTGTGCTTCCCATCCATGAACATGAAATGTATGTCCATTTCTTTGTGTCCTCTTCCATTTATTTCATCAGTGTTTCATAGCCTTTAGAGTACAGGTGTTTCACCTCTTTGGTTAGGTTTATTCCTGGTTTCTTGTGGTATTTGTGAGCCTGTCAATGGGATTGATCCCTTACTTTCTCTCTGTGTTAATTCATGATTTGTGTTAGAAATGCAATACATCTATGTTGCTTGATTTCTGTATATTGTGACTTGTGGAATTCATATATCAATTCTAGCAATTTTTAAGGGAATCTTTCATGTTTTTTTATAGAACACATCATGTCAGTTCCAAATAGTGAGTGTGCTACTTCTTCCTTGCCGATTTGGATGCCTCTTATTTCTTTTTGTTGTCTGAGTGCTGTGGTTAGGGTTTCCCGTACTGTGTGGAAAAACAGTTGTGAGACGTGTCATCCCTGTTTTGTCCCTGACCTTAGAGGAAAAATTTTCAATTTTTCCCCATTGAGGATGAGATGAGCTGTGGGTTTTTCCTAGATGACCTTTATTATGTGCAGGTAGGTTGACTCTCAATGTACTTTGCTGAGGGGTTTTATCATGAATGGATGTGACATTTTGTCAAATAGTTTTCCTGCATCTGTTGAAAGCATCGTATTGTTCTTATCCTTTCTTCTATTACTGTGGTGCATCATGTTGATTGATCTGTGAATGTGGAACCACCCTTGCAGCCTAGGAACATATCCCACTTGATTATGGCAAATGATTCTATTAATGTATTGTTGACTTTAATTTGAAGGTATTTTAATAAGAATTTCGGCATACATACCCATCAGGCGATTGGGCTGCAGTGTTATTTAAAAATGTTTTAAACATCTTTTTAAATGCTTATTTCTTTCCTTAGATAGAGTACATATAGTGAGGGAGGGGCAGAGAGACAGGGAGAGAGAGAATCCTGGCCATGCACCACACTGTCATGGCAGGGTCCAACATGGGACTCGAACCCACGCACCGCAAGATAATGTCCTAGTCCGAAATTAAGAGTTGGACAGTAAACACCCCGAGTCACACAGGCACCCCGCCATTTTTCGGTTTTAGTGGAAGCTTCATCTCGTTTTGGTATCAGGGTAATGATGGCCTCATAAGATGAATTTATAAGTTTTCCTTCTTTTTTATTTTTCGGAATAATTTGAGGAGAATACATATTACCTCTTTCTTAAATGGGTGGTAGAATTCATCAGTTAAACCATCTGGCCCAGAACTTTTGTGTTGGGGGGAGATTTTTTTTTTATTACTGATTTGATTTCTTTCTGTTTTCAGATTTTATGTATCTTCCTGTTTCAGTTTTGGTAGTTTGTGTGTTTCTAGGAATTTGTCCATTTTTCTCAGTGTGCAATTTGTTGCATATAGTTGTTCATAATATTAACTTCTAACTGTATTTTTGTGGTGTGGACTGTTATTTCTCCTTTCTTATTTGTGATTTTATTTATTGGAGTCCTTTCTCTCTTCTTACTGAAAAGTCTGCCTAGAAGTTTTCATGTTGATTACTGTTTTCAAAGAACCAGCCCCTGGTTTCATTGATTTTGTCTAGTGTCTTTTTGGTTTGAATATCCCTTATTTCTGTCTGAATCTCTATTACTTCCTTTCTTCTGCTGTTCTTCTTCTGATATGTGACCCAGAATATGATCAATTCTGGAGAATGTACCATGTGCGCTTGAAAAGAATATGTACTCTGCCATTTTAGTATGGAGTGTTCTAAATATATCTGTTAAACCCATCTGGTCCAGTGTGTCATTCAAAGCCATTGTTTCCTTGTTGATTTTCTGTTTACAGCTTCTGTCCTTTCATGTGAGCGATGTGTTAAAGTCCTCTACTATCATTATATTATAAATAATCAGTTCCTTTATGGTTGTTGTTAAATATTTTATATACTTGGTGATCGCATGTTGGGTGCATCAAAATTTACAATCATTGGATCTTCTTGTTTCATTGTCCCCTTTAGTATGAGATAGCATCCGTTTTCATCTCTTGTTAAAGCTGTATTTATTTATTTATTTATTTATTTATTTATTTATTTATTTATTTTAATTTAAGTCATAGTTGACATACAGTGCACTCTCGGATTTGGGAGCAGAATTTGGTGATTCATCCCTTACATACAATACCCAGTGCTCATCCCAACAAGTGCTCTCCTTAATACTCATCCCACATCTAGCCCAGCACTGACCCATTTCCCTCCATGAGCCTTCGTTTTTTTTTTTTCTCTAACATTAAGAGAGTCATGTAGTTTGTTACCACTCTTCTCGTTTCCTGCCCCCTTCCCATGTTTTCATCTGTTTTCTTTCTTCAATTCCACATGAGTGAAATCATGTATTTGTCTTTCTCTGATTGACATATTTCACTTAGCATAATACATGCTAGCTCCATCCACATCATTGCAAATGGCAAGATTTCATTCTTCTTGAAGTTGAGTTATATTTCTTTGTATATACACATGTTTGTATATATGAACGTACACATATGTACATATGTATATATCCGTATACATACATACACACACACACCACAACTTCTATATACCTTCATCAGTTGATGGATACTTGGGCTTTCTCTATAGTTTGGCTACTGTTGATAATGCTGCTATAAATACTGGCTTCATGAAATGTCATTATTAGGTATTTACCCATAGTGTGCCAAAATAGAGTCTCGGTTTTAAAGGTTATTTTGCCTGATATCAGTATTGCTACTGGCTTTCTTTTGACATTATTGGCATAATAAATGTTTCTTCATCCTCTCACTTTAAATCTGAAGGTGACTTAAGTCCAAATAAAGCTTTGTAGGCAGCATCTAGATAGGTGTTGTTTTTGTTTGTTTGTTTGTTTGTTTGTTTGTTTGTTTGTTTTGTCCATTCTGACTCCCTATCCAATGTCTTATGATTGGAGCATTTAGTCCATGTACATTTAGAGTGATTATTAATAGGTATATATTGAGTGCCATTCTACTAGTTGTTTTGCCATTGTTTCTTGATGTTTTCTCTGATCCTTTCTTGTCTCTAACACTTTTAGTCCTAGATTTCCACTCAAAGAGCCCGATTTAAATATTCTTTTCTTTTGACTGGTAGTACATTTATTTACTTCTTTTTAATATTTCTTTTTTTTTAATTTAAGCCCACGTTAGTTACTTTATAGTGGAATAAAGTTTCAGCAGTAGAATTTAGAGATCCATCAAGTACAAAATATACCCAATACTCATCCCAAGTGCGCCCGTAATGCCCATCACCCATTTAGCCCATACCCCTATTCAGTAACCTTCCTGGAACCCTGAGTTTCTTCTCTGTATTTCAGAGTCTCTTATCGTTTGACTCCCTCTCTGTTTGTATCTTATTTTTGCTTTCCTTTCACTACGTTCATCAGTTGTATTAAATTCCACAGATGAGAGAAATCATATGATGTGTGTCTTTCTCTAACATATTTTGCTTAGCATAATCAAGTCTGGTTCCATCCATGTTGTTTCAAATAGCAAGATTTAATTCTTTTTACCGCGGAGTAATATTCCATTGTATGACTATACCACATCTTCTTTATCCATTCATCTGTCAATGGTCATTTGGGCTCTTTGCATAATTTAGTTATTGTTGATCATGTTGCTATAAACATTGCAGTGCATGTTCCACTTGGACTCAGCGTTAGTGTATCCTTTGGATAAATACGTAGTAGTGCAATTGCTGGGTCCTAGTGTAGTTCTATTTTTAGTTTTTCTGACAAATCTCCATACTATTTCCAGAGTGTCTACATCACTTTGCATTCCCACCAGCACTTCAAAAGCGTTTATTTCTCTGCATCCTTGCCAACATCTGTCTTTTTCGGAGATGTTAATTTTAGCCATTCTGATAGGTGTGTGGGGATATCTCATTGTGGTTTTGATTTGTATTTCAGTGATGACAAGTGAGATTGAGCATCTTTTCATGTGTGACCAATCTGGATGTCATCTTTCTTAAAGTGTCTGTTCATGTCTTTTGCCCATTTCTTCACCGGATTATTTGGTTTTTGGGTGTTGAGTGTGATAATTGTTTATAGATTTTGGATACTAACCCTTTATCTGATATGTCACCTGCAAATATCTTCTCCCATTTCATTCAGTGGCCTTTCAGTTTTGCTGATTCTGTCCTCTGCTGTTCAGAAGCTTTTTATCTTGAGGTCCTAATAGTTCATTTTGGTTTTTATTGCCCTTGCTTTGGAGACATGACAAGCAAGAAGTTGTTGTGGCCAGGATCAAGGAGGTAGATTATCTGTTTTCTCCGCTAGGATTTTGATGGTCCCTTTCTTACATTTATATCTTTCATCCATTTTGAGGTGTGTGTGTGTGTGTGTGTGTGTGTGTGTGTGTGTGTGTCTGTGTGTGTCTGTGTCTGTGTGTGTGTCTGTGTGTGTGGTTTAAGAACATAGTCCAGGTCCAATCTTCTCACTGTCCAGTTTTCCCGGTACCATTTGCTGAAGAGACTTTTGTTTTTCCATTGGATATTCTTTCCAGTGTTATCAAAGATTACTCAGCCATATGTTTGAGGGTCCATTTATGGGTTCCCCATTCTGTTCCATTGATGTCTGTGTCCATTTTTGTGCCCGTACCATACTGTCTTGATGATTGCGGTTTTCTAATACACCATAAAGTCCAGATTTTAATGTCTCCAGCTTTGTTTTCTTTTTCAACATGACTTTGGCGATTTGGGGTCTTTTCTGGCTCCCTACAAATTTTAGGGTTGTTTGTTCTAGTTCTGTGAGGAATGCTGGTGTTGTTTTGATAGGGATTGCATTGAATGTGTCAATTGCTTTGGGTAGTATTGACATTTTAATAATATTTATTCTTCTCATCCATGAGCATGGAATGTTTTTCCGTTTCTTTGTGTTTCTTCCATTTCTTTCATAGATGTTGTATGGTTTGTTCCTTTATTTTTTTAATCTTTGTTCATTTTTGAGAGAGAGAAAGAGAGAGCACATGAGCAGGGGAGGGGCAGAAAGAGAAAGAGAGGGAGGCACAGACTCTGAAGCAGGCTCCAGGCTCCGAGCTATCAGCACAGTGCCCATCACGGGACTCAGACCCACAAATGCGGGATCATGTCCTGAACCGAAGTTGGCACTAACCGACTGAGCCACCCAGTCGCTCCTCTATTGTTTTAAGTGTACTGATCTTTTACCTCTTTGGTTATGTTTACCCCTGGGTGTTTGATGGTTTTCAGTGCAGTTGTAAAGTACATCAATCCTTGATTTCTCTCTGCTGACTCATTATTGGAGTATAGAAATGCAATCAACTTCTGTATATTGATTTTATATCCTGAGACTTTCCTGAATTCCAGTATCAGTCCTAACGGTTTTTCCATGGAGTCTTTGGGATTTCCTTGGAAAGTATCACGTCTGCGAAGAGGGAAAGTTTGACCCTCCTTGCCAATTTGGATGCCTTGTATTTCCTTTTGTTGTCTGCTTGCTGAGGTTAGAACTTCCAACAGTTTGTGGAATAACAGTGGTGAGAGTGGACATCCCAGTCGTGTTCCTGACCTTAGGGGGAAAGCTCTCAGTTTTTCTCATTGAAGATGATATTAGTTGTGAGACTTTCATATCTGGACATACTGATATTCAGACAAGATCTTTCTATCCTTCCTTTCATGCGTGCTTTTTTTTTCATCAAGAAAGGATGCTGCATTGTGTCAAATGCTCTTTCTGCATCTATTGAGAGGATCATATGGTTGTTATCCTTTCTTTTCTCAATGTGATGTATCACATCAGTTGATCTGCAGATATTGAATTGGTGGTGCATCCCAGGAATAAATTCAATTCATTGTGGTGAATAATTATTTGTATGTATTCTTGGATCCGGTTCGCTACTTTTTGTTGAGAATTTTTGCATCCAGGTTCATCAGGGAAATTGGTCTGTAGTTTCCTTTTTGGTGGGATCTTTGTCCAGTTTGGACTCAAGGCCAAGCTGGCCTCATAGAATGAGTTTGGAAGTGTTCCTTCCATGTCTCTGGCCATGACCTTATCTTGTTCTTTCATTTGGGATGCATTCCTCTTGTCTTGGCATTTTGGCTGAGTTTTTACCTTCTCTGTGTTACAAAAGTTCATTATGTTAGCTGCCTGTGAGATGAATGGCTTTATGAAATGGAGGTCATCTAGTGTCCAGGGCCTGACACATCAGGGAGTGTCTGTGGTGTGTGTCGCGTACACTGTTTTGTGTTCTGGCTGCACTTTCCTTCAGGCCAGTTGTATGGACAATGTATGGTCCTTGGCCAGAATGTGCTGAGTTTTATCTAGGTCAGCTCCGATCTGCTTCTTAAATGAGACTTGAAATGACTGCCACTCGAAGTGAAGCTCTGCAGAACTGTCTGGTCAAGAGAGGTGGTGTGGTCATGAGCTTCCGCTGGTCTCCTGGGGAAGGGGACACTCCATTGGGACTTAGGCAAGCCTGATTGACCTAGAAGGCCAGTCTCACCAGAGCACAGGAATGTGGGGTTGGTGTAAGCATCTTAGGCAGCCAGTGTGGGGATGACATTGTTTCCAGCAGATGGCTCTGTGTTTATGCTGTGGGGAAGAGGAGGAAAATGGTCCCGCACACCTCCTCTGTCCTACCTCCTTTGTCCCCTTGTTCTGAACACTGCCTCTCAGGGATACTCTCCATGATGAGTGTATAATTGCCCCACTGTTTGCACCAGGTGGTGTACAGGTCACTGTTTCCATGCCATCTGCCTGTAAGTAGTTTGCTGCCTTCTCTCAAGGATTAGACCAGTGCCCTCAGGGCTGTATCCCAGCCAAGCCTGCTAACCTTTGAAACTCCACATTCTCGGGGTCTGGATCGCTTGGTTAAGTGTCCGAGTCTTGATCTTGGCTCAGATCATGACCTCGTGGTCATGGGCTTCTCTCTCTCCCTCTATTCCTGCCCCTCCCTTGCATGTGCTCTCTTTCTCTCTCTCTCTCTCTCAAAATAAATAAACTTAAAACAAATTTAGTGGCATGGAATACCTTATTTAGGCGAGATTTCCTCCTTGAGGGAATGGCAGGGGTCTATCAGTTAAATTTCCAGCAATGACTAGGAATTTCATTGCTGACTGGGTAAAGGTTACATTCCTACAGGAATGAGTTTAGGGTTAGTGACATGAGGCCTTAACGTAAGGAACTCCATGATGGTCCTGTGAGTTTTCTTTACGTTCCAAACCCATATTTTTTCACATCAATTTTTTTATTAAAAACATAACCCTAAGTAATATTTTAGCCATCTACTGCTGGCCCAATGATCATATCCTGTAAATCTGTGACCATCTCCTAATCATAGATGGAGATCAACTCTGTGGCTCTAAGATTTTTGTGACTCTAAATTATATTGATGTATGTTACTAAGATCTTTGTGAGTCTAGGTTACTGCTGGCCTCCTGAAATCTTGACCGAGGGACACCCAGCCAGGTTTCTGAGCCATCACTTAGGCACAGAAGCACCCTTTCCAAGTCACCTCTTCCTAAAGCGTGTCTTTCCTTCTGGTACTTCTGGGTCTTACCCTTTTGCATATCACATGCTGTGATGGACAACCCCTCATGAAAACCTGTCAAAGTGGACGAGAGAAACCTGCTTGCCTGTGACTGCCACTTCATGGTCACATCTTTTCCTTCTGAAACCCCTTGAACACCCTATCATTCTTCCAGCCTTTGAACATCTCTTCGATTTGAAAATATTTCAGTCTCTTGTATTCCTGCTAAAAAAAATATGCGTGAAAATATTAAAGCAAGGATTCTTTACAATAAGTGAGCCAGTCACAATGATCCATCTGGCCGTGTGTACGTATGTTTTCTTTTTTGGACACTGTTCAGGCATGATGTGAAGTACATCCTGTAAAATCTGAGTATCATTCATTATCTAGGATAACCGCCTTTATGGAAAGCCATTTAATGACATGTTCATTCCAGATCCGAAAAACACTTAATTTACATACCACATAATACAGTGGTGTCTACATATGTTATTACCTTAAAATATGTAAAGTGGATGTTTCTATGAAGTGTATATCGTGCACTGAGTTTTCTGTACCATGAATGCTATTATTTAAATTACACAATAGTAAGAACAACAAGAATAGGTACATGGCCATCACTAGTAACTAATACTAGAACTAGTCATATAATATTAGGTGTTGAAAACATAAAACCATGATTACTAATCATCTTTTCAATCGTGGTGGGTTTCTAGTTACCAGAAAAATTGGGAAGATATTATTGAGTCTCCACATACATCAGAGTGTTTTCTGACTATTGATGTCCTCTAAGTTGATACATGATCACAATCAATATCCCAAAGAGATATGGTACTATTAACTAACTTTGTATTTGTATTCAGATTGCTTCAGTTTTAACCTCTTCTGTCCCAGACTCATCCCAGCTGGCACATGACAGTCATCCTGTCTCCTTCGGCTTCACTTGGCCATGGCGATTTTTAGATTTTTCCTTATTTTTCATAATCTGCAAAGTTTTGAGGGTACATTTGTAGAATGTATTTTGTAGAATGATCCTTGGGTGGGATATGTCTAACGTTTGTACAAATGCTTAGGCTGACTACTGTGTTTTGGAGCAGAAGATCCAGAGGCATAGTTCCATCCATAATTATCACTTCACATAAAGGTTGTTTACTCTGAAGATTTGGGTCTTTTGTGGTTCTGTACAAATTTTAGGACCGTTCTAGTTCTATGAAAAATGTTGTTGCTATTTTGATGGCGATGGCATTAGTTGTGTCAGTTGCTGTGGGAAGTATAGACATTTCCATGAAATTTGTACTTCCGATCCATGAGTATGGAATATCCTTCCATTTTTTTGTGTCATCTTGTATTTCTTTCATCACTGTTTTATAATTTTCAGAGTATAGGTCGCTCACCAGCTTGGATAGATTTATTCATAGATACCTTATTATTTGGTGTACAACTGTAAATGGGACTGTTTTCTTAATTTCTCTCTCTACTGCTTCGTTATTGTCTAGAAAGGCAACAGATTTCTGTACAATGATTTTGTATCCAGTGACATTGCTGTATTCATTTATCACTTCTAGCAGTTATTGGGTGGACTCTTTAGGGTTTTCTATATATAATGTCATGTAATCTGCAAAGTGTGAAAGATTCACTACTTCCAGATTTGGATTAGTTTTTCTTTTCTTTTCTTTTCTTTTCTTTTCTTTTCTTTTCTTTTCTTTTCTCTTTTCTTTTTTTTCTTTTCTTTTCTTTTACTTTAATTTACTTTATGTTGTTTTCTTTCGTTTCGTTTTGTTTGATTTATCTGCCGGCTGTACCTTGGACTTCCAATGCTATGTTTATTAAAAGTGGTAAGGGTAAACATCCTTGTGTTTTCCCTGACCTTATAGGAAAAGCTCTCAGATTTTCTCCATTAAGGTTGATTATAGCTGCAGGGTTTTCATAGAAAACATTTATTGCATTGATGTATGTTCCCTGTAAACCTACTTTGGGGGGTTATAATCATGAATGGATGTTGTAGTATGTCAAGTGCTTTTTCTTCATGTATTGAAATGACCGTATGGTTCTTTTCTTTTAACGTTTATTAATTTTGAGAGAGACAGAGTGTGAGCAGGGAAGGGGCAGAAAGAGAGTGGGAGACACAGAGTTCGATGGAGGCTCTTGGCTCTGAGCTTTCAGCACAGAGTCCGATGTGGGACTTGAACTCACGAGGCATGGGGTCATGTCCTGAGCTGATGTCGGACTGCTAAAGGATTGAGCCACCCAGGTGCCCCGATCATATGGTTCTTGTCCTTTCTCCTGTTGTTATATTGTATCACATTGATTGATTGGCAAATACTGAACCACCCTTGCAGCTTGGGAATAAATCCCACTTAATTGTGGGATATATTTATAGTTGTTATATCTCCTTTTGGACTGTACCCTTTACTGTTATATAACGTCCTCCTCTGTCTCTTGTTATGTACTTTAAGTGTATTTTTTCTGATACAAGTATTGTTACTCTAGTTTTTTTTTTTTCATGTGTTCTTACACCCTATGTCTCTAGATTGGAGCGTTCATTCCATTTACCTTCAAAGAAATGATTGCTATGTATGTATGTATGTATGTATGTATGTATTGCCATTATATTACCTGTTTTCTTGTGGTTTCTAATGATTTTCTCCAATCCTTTCTTGTCTGTCTTTCATGTTTTGCTTATTTTCTTTAGTGAAGTATTTTAATTTATTTATCTTTATTCTTAGCATATTTGTGACTGGATTCTGATATATGGTTACTGCTGGGTTATGTATATAACCTCTTCTGCATTTAGCAGTTTGTATTAAGCTGATGGTCATTTACCTTGGAACCCATTATTTTCTCCTCCCTAAGTTTTTGGTAGATGTTATTATATTTCAAATCCATATCTGTGAGTTCCTTAACTATTTTTTACAAAAATATTCATGTTTTACTTGATTTGTGTCTTTTACGTCTATAGTGTCACTTTTGGTCTCTCCTTTCCACTCAAAGAGTCCCTCTTCATATTTCTTGCAGGACTGGTTTAGTGGTACAAACACCTTCAGTTTTTGTTTGGGAAAGTCTGTGTCTACTTCCATTCTGAATGATAGACTTGTTGGATAGAGTATTCTTGGCTGCTAATTTTTCCATTCAGCACTTTGAATATGTGATGTCACTTGCTTCTCGCTTGCCAAGTATCTGTTCAGAAATCTGGTAGCTAGCCTTATGGGTCTTCCCTTCTAAGTGAAGGTCTCTTTGTGTTGCTGCATTTAAGAGTTTTTCTTTATTGTCACTGTAATTTGCAAGTTTGCTTACAATATGTCTGCATGTTGGCCTGATTTTCTTCATTTCGATGTGAATTCTCTAGCCTCCCGGATGTGGACGTTTGTTTCCTCCCCCAATTAGGGCATTTTTCAGCTATTGTTTCCACAAATAAATTTTCTGCCCCCTTTTCTCTTTCTTCTGCGACTCCTACAATATCAATATTGTTATCTTTGCTGCAGTCACTGAGTTCCCTTAGTCTCATCTCACGTTGCAGAATTCTGTTCTCTCTCTTTGGTTCAATGTGATTCATTTCCATTACTCAGTCTTCGATGTCACTGGTTTGCTCCTCTGCTTCTTCCATCCCTTTGTTAGTTCCAGCAAGCGTGTCTCTCTTTTATTGTGTCATCAATGTCTACTGTACTATTTCTTATCTCTAGTCAGGGGTCTCACTCTTCTACTCATTTCACAACTCTAATGAGTATCCTTATGATCATTGCTTTCAAATCTGTATCAGGTATGTTACCTACATCTCTTTGGCTTAGATCTCTGGTTGTGACTTTCACTAGGTCTTTCATTGTGGAAAAACATCTCTGTGTGTCCATTTTGTCTTTTTCTCTGTCTCTGTTTCTCTGTGTTAAGAAAGTCAGCTGTACCTTCTGCTCTTGAAACTAATAACGTTATGAAGAAGAGGTCCTGGAGAACTCAACAGTGCACGTCTCCATTTATAGGACCGGACCTTCAGGAGGCTATCGTATGGGTACTGTTCACAGCCTGCTGTTGTGTCTGGGTTACTTTTCCTTTTAGTGCAGGTGTCTGCACTGATTGCATGCTGTTGTGGGCTGTGCTTCGTCTCATTGGTTTTAGTGGGACCCAGGCAGGCCAGCTGTGGGGTGGTAGGCCTGCTGGATAACTTGGGCACAGGGCAGGAGTGTTAGCAAAATTTCACAGGGCTACAAGTCCTATGCCAGATTTCCCTATGTTCCTTGTTGGCTGGGGGCTGTGGACCAGCAGTAGAAGCTAGGGGCTTGAGGATATGCACAGAGCATGTCTGTGCCTGGGGACATGTGGCTTAGTGAGACAGATGAGGGTGCATGGATATGTACAGCTGGGTGAGGTGCAGACGCGCACAGCATGTTGTGGCAGCTATGCATGCAGCTTGTCAGACAGGGTGCCCTTGTGGTTTGAAAAATGTTTGGCCTGAGACCAGCAGGCTTGGTTTGGTGAGTCCCCTAGTGAACCCTTGGGACTAGCACACTGATAATGGGTTAGGTAGCAAGTGTCTGTGCAGCCTCACCCTCTTGTGGGTGCTTCTATGCTTATTCTGGGAGGCTGGGGGAGAAGAATAGTGCCTGTGAGCTCCCTCGTTGTTGGAGAAGTCCTCCAACACACTCCGGAATCAGCATGAATACATCTGTCTCCTGTTCCCTCAGCATTGTGCAACATGCCATGTTTACATTGCCTCTCTACACACGCAGGGATCTGGCTATCACTAATCCTCCTGGATCTCCCAGTGCTGGGTCATTGGACCTCCAAAGCTCCTGTATATGAACACAAAGGCATTCAGCCCCTCTAAGTTCTAATGCCCAATGTTATGGAGATTAGTCTTTCCTGTATGACCTCCCTGGTGTGGGGCTCACTTTTTCTGCCCCTTCTGCAGGCAGACAGCCTCCACCTTTCTGACATTCCTAACCTTTCTGATGCAGCTTCTCTCTACTTCGGTGTGGAGTTTGTTCTGCCAGTCTTTGGATCGCTCTTTGGTTCATGGACTTGGATGTGGATGTTATGCAGTTGAAAACATGGGACAAGGTGAGCTCAGGGTCCTCTTATTTTGCTATTATTAATTTTTTAAAAGTCTTATGATTTTGGATTTTTGAGACATGAGAAGACAGACTCATATCACACATGCACTTCAGGATTGGAAAGTAACTTTCCCACATTTGCTTCTATTATTTTATGTTTTGAAACTCTCTTTAATGAGGTATAATTACATCTAACAAACCTCAAGTTAAAGGGTATACTTTGATGAGATTGAGGGTACAGGACCATGGGTACAGCACCATGAAATCATATGGTTTCTCCCTAAACCTTCCATCATGATCTCTTTGTGTCTAATGCTAATGTTGCTTTTGAAGTAAGGACTACTTTTTTTTTCCCCCACGTTTTCACATATTGCCCAGGTGTCTGAAAGCTGGCATTGGGGTATCTCCTTTTCCAATAGTCTATATTCCCATAAGTTTTGCAGTCGGTTTACCTTTGGACTTTTGCTTCTATTGTATCTCTCTGTATGTTCACATACTCTCGTTGCAATACTTTAATGATGAGGTCTTCATCATCGCTTTAATTTTCACTAAATGGTATGAGCTGCAGTTCCACTTATGACAGAATGCACAGGCTTCCTATGATATGTATTCAAGAGCAAGGCAGATATCCTGAGCACTTGAGCTGAGAATGTCACCCTGTCTTTTGCCGGCCCTCTTCCCTTCCCTGCGAGACAAGAATCTCCTTTTGTTCACACAGAAATGTGGGTAAAGTCAGTAGAAAACATTGCCTTCTCTCCTCTTCCCTTTATCTCTCAAAATCCTTGCCACTATCTTCTGCCTTTCCCTTTCTCTGACTCAATATCCCAGGCCCACAGTTTCACTCCAGCCATGATCAGGGTGTCCTCCAGCTGCTGGCCTCTGCCCTGTCCATCCCTCAGTGAGAAATCTGGAGTAGGATTATGCATTTCACAAAACTGATCAAGAAATATGTGATCCTCAGAGACCTCCTGCACAAGGTTGCTGTCCGTGGAGACATGGTATCCTGAGGGAGGATCTGATTCCATGTGTGGCCTCCTCACTCATCTCCCACAGTCACTGCTGGTCCCTGATCCTTACCCACCATTACAAATCAGCCATATGCTAGGGTCAGGTACCTGTCTATCTGACCCCAAGCACCAGGAGTCAGTGAATATTTCTAAAATAAATGAGCACAGGCACCCCATGCATCTAGATATAGGAAGTTACCATCACCCCAGAAAACTCCCTCGGGCTCCTCTGCAAAAAAGGCGATCTTGCTACTATCCTACACCACTGCAACTTCTGCTAGTTTGTTACCTGTGTGTATAGGAACCACATTGTGTACATTCGATGGGGGGTGAGAGTAGGTCTTCCTAGAAGCAAACACTGAAACAGAGACAGAACAGTGAAAGTACTATTAAGGGATACTAAGAAAAACAAAGTGGAGAGCTCAGGGTTAGCAGAGAAAGCATGCAGGCAGATCTGACACATTTTTAAGATATATATAATCAACATACTCTGTCACCTCACACAGTCCTCTTCAAATTTCAAAATAGCTGTCGTATAAGGCAGTGAGATTTACGAGATTTGGGGTTATTTCCCTACGGTCTTATGTTTTCCTACATGCATTCCCTCTTCAGTACTTAATCTGTGGCCTCAGATGAACACTTTAGTGTGGATGCATCTGCGAGTCTATATGTAATGGAATATGATTGTCTTCAGATCTCAGATGTAGAACTCTGATATACACATTCTCGTAATTATCTTTTTCTTTCTTTGTCTGGCAGGGCCTGAATCTTAATACAATAAGTGTGCCATTGTCTTCTTTAAAGTGGCGATCCCCAATCCCTGGGCGGAGGCGTTAACCGCCTTAGTTTAATGAACTTCTGTGACCATCTTTTTTTGATGATCATTTGTGTGGCGATATCTTAATTGAAACTGTGAGTAGAGTGAGTGGATATTTCCCAGACATTTTGCAGATGCATTCTGTATTCAATGTCTTCTTTTCATTATGTCCTTAGAAACAAATATTACCCCTCTTTCACAGATAACCCATCTCAGGCTCTGTGTAGGTCCCACTGAGAATTGGTATTCTGGCTGAGATAGCAGGAACACAGGGAAACCCTCGGGATATTGTGAGAGAAGTTTAAGGAGATAGATGCAAAGCCATAGTCAGGTTATGTCAGGGGTCCAGCAGGGGTGGCATCTGGGCATCCCTGAATTGTAGGTTTACCCAGGCTAAAGGCCAATGCAGGCACTCAGCTGATCTAGATCCTGTCTTCACTTTTAGTCTCACTGAAGGATATGAACTTATGCAGACAAGCATTTCCTTAAGACCAAGTTAAATTTTCTATATATCCAGGGCATTTTTTCACCCATAAATATCCAGAACCTTCAGACAACGCAGGGAGACAACAACCTTTTTAGATGATCATCTGGGTGCACTTTGACAAATATGACATTTTGGAGAGGAACCTTGCATTGTGCACTGAGAGTGATCCCACATAGTAGCTCCGTGTGGAACTCGTGCTCCCTGCTCAGGCTGTGGTCAGGAATGGGCTGCAACTGCATCTCACTGAACCCAGGACCCTCCCCTCTGCACTTCCTCAAAGTCTGCTTACTGTCCTCTAATTTCTCAAATTTCTATTCCTGTGTGATTCAAGTTTCCCCCACTCCTTCACTGGTGCTTTCAACATGGTGACCACAAGGTCTATGTCATATAATGCATGTGCCCCATTTCACACAGGACACCTAAGTCACCTACACTTAGGGGTGCATCTCATCCTTCACAGAACTCAAAGCATTGTGTCTGTAAAATATGCACCAGTACGCCCGATACATCTGTCTTTGTGTAAAAATCCTCTTTCTTGTTGACAGGAGAAACCTAAAGCTGACCTCATTACGGGGAAATGATACAGTCCATTGAACATATGTCCTGAGAAACTTGAGATATGTTACAAAGTCCTCAGGCAGTTTTGCAGTTGAATTGCCAAGCCCTAACAACCATCTCTACATTTTTCCCACAAAGTGTTTCACGAAGTAGATGAATATGCTTTAGAAATCCCTAACCACTTCAGTTTATCTACCCAAATAGAGGAGGTGGAGGATGGGGGGGGGGGGGTGGTTCATAGCCCATGACTGGTGATGAAGGACTGTCCATGGGGTTAGGGTTAGGGGTTAGGGTTAGCGGTTTGGGGTTAGGGTTAGGGTTAGATTAGATGGTTAGATTTAAAGGGTTGGGATTACGGTGAAGGTTAGGTTTAGGGTTTAGGGGCTAGGGTTGGGGAGTAGCTTTGGGTTAGGGTAGGGTTTAGGTGTTAGTGTTAGTATCAGCATTAGCTTCAGGGTCAGGGTCAGGGGATAGGGATTAGGATTTAGGTTTTATTGTTTAGAGTTTAGGTTTTAGGTTTTGGGGTAGGGGTTAAGTTTTCGTGGTTACGTGTTAGTGGTTAGGTTTTAGGGTTATGGTCAGGGTCAGTGTTTGGTTAGGGTTAGTGTTTAGTATTTATGATTTGGGGATTAGGGTTAGTGGTTAGTGTTCAGGTCTAAGGTTTAAGTTTATGGTTACAGTTAGGATTTGGATTCGGATTTGGGGTTTAGCGTTCAGCGTTTCGGTTAGGGTTTGTATTATTGTTGTGGATGGTGTTAATGTATATTAGTGGCATGGTTTGGGTTAGGGATAGGATTTAGGGCTAGGATTAAGGTTTGCGTTTGGGTTAGAGTTAGGGTTAGTAGTTAGGATTAGGGTCTAGGATATTGCAGGGGCTGAACCCACAGCATTGCAATTGTCTACCCTAAGTGCTCAGGTGAGGTTCCAAGGTCGGTTGCCTGTCACGATTAGTCTTTTGGTTCTAATCCAGACAACTGTATGGGAGAGTGGTCTGGTAGGCCTCAGGAATATTCTCAGGAAGCTGCAGCCAGGTTTTTGAAATGACATGGTGATGTTCCAGGTTCTAAGCCGAGTGATCCTGCACCACTTCTGGACCCCAGGGCGTGGTGTTGTCAGACTTTGTTATTGGGTCTGAATGGGTAGAGAGCCTTAACTAGGGTTATGGTTTGTTACAGGGACATCACCAGGATGTAAGCGACTCTAGTTTCGTGATCTCCCTCTAGGACTGAATTGAGGACCCATGCGACGGTGCTTTTCAACTGTAGGTTTAGGGTTGAGATAGTGTTAGGATTCAGTTGAGGGTTCTGTTTAGGTTTAGGCATGGTTTAGGGTTACGTTCCAGGAGACACTAGGCGCTGAAACCAGAGCAGTGCAGTTGTTTCCCCGAAAGTCTAATTTGAAGGAACAATGGATGGTGCCGATTAGGATTAGTCTTTGAGTTCCAAGGCTAGACAACTGTATGGGCCACTAGTTGGGTAGGCCTCTGGAAATCTCTCTGGATCTTCAACCGGTCCTTCAAAAGAACATAGTATATTACATGTCCTATGCGGAGTTATGCCGCACCGCTTTTGTTCCCCAGGCATGTGGTGTTGTCATACGTTGTTATTGGGTCTAATATCGAGAGAGCCTTATCTAAGGTTAGGGTTCTGTCCAGTGACATTTCCAGCTCCAAGCGAAACCAGTCTCGTCATCTCCCTCGAGGTCTGAAGTGAGGGCCAATATGACGATGCGGAGCAACTATAGGGTTTGGGTTCGAGTTAGGTTCGGTTTCAGTTGAGGGTTAGAAGTAGGGTCAGATTTTGTTCCCAGGAGGTTCAATGCGCTAAACACATAGCAGTGCACTTGTCTCCCTGAAGGGCTGAGTTGAGGGCACAAGGGAGGGTGCCGGTCAGGGCTTGTCTTTGGGTTCCAAGGCCAGACAACTCTATGGGCCACGGTCGGTTAGGCCTCAGGAATACTTTTGAGTACCTGAAACCCAACCTTGGAAACGACATGGTGATGTTCCAGGTTCTATGTGGAGTGATCCTGCATCGCTTCTGGACCCCAGGCGCATGGTGTTGTCAGATTTTGGTATTTGGTCCCATGGGAAGAGAGCCTTAGCTAGGGTTAGGGTTTGGTCCAGGGACGTCACCAGAGCTGAAGCAACTCCCGTCTCGTGATCTTCCTTCAGGGCTGAAGTGAGGGCCTGGGTGATGGTACGGGTCAAGTGTACGGTTAGGTTTCGAGACTGGGTTAGGTTTTGGTTGGCGGTTCTGGTTGTGGTTAGGGTTACGGTTAGGTCCCAAGAGGCTCCAGGCACTGAACCTACAGCAGTGTGGTTGTCTACCCAACGGGCTGAGTTGAGGGCTCAAGTGAGGGTGCTGGTCAGGATTAGTCTTTGGGTTCTTATGCCAGATATCTCTATGGGCCCCTGGTTGGGTAGGCGTCAGGATTCCTCTCAGATAGCTGCAGTCGGGTTTTGGAAACCACATGGTGATGATCCAGATTATTTGTTGAGTGATCCTGCACCATTTCTGCACCCCAGGCACTTGGTGTTGCCAGACTTTGGTATGGGGTCCCCATTGGGAAAGAATCTTAGCTTGTGATAGGTTTCGGTCTAGGGACATCAACAGGGCCAAAGCAACTCCAGTCTTGTGATCTCCCTCGAGGGCTGAAGTGAGGGCCCATGCAACGGTGCAGCTCAACTGTAGGGTTAGTTTTCGAGATAGGGTTAGGTTTTGGTTGAGAGTTCTGGTTAGCGTTAGGTCCAAACAGGCTCCAGGAGCTGAAGCCACAGCAGTGCAGTTGACTCCCCGAAGGGCTGAATTGAGGGCACAGGGAGGGTGCCCTCAGGATGAGTCTTTGGATTCCAAGGCCAGACAACGCTGTGGGACAGTGTTCGGATATTTCTCAGGAATACTCTTGAACAGCTGCTACCGGGCCTTGGAAGTGACATGGTGATGTTCCAGATTCTCTGCTGAGTGATCCTGCACCGCTTCTGGACCATAGGCGCGTGGTGTTGTCACTTTGGTATTGGGTTCTTATGGGGAGAGAGCCTTATCTAGGGATAAGGTTCGGTCCAGAGACAACACCAGAGCCGAAGCGACTCCAGTCTCATGATCTCCCTCGAGGGCTGAATTGAGGGTCCTTGCAATGGTGTGAGTCATGGGTTTGGGTTCGAGATACCGTTAGGTTTCTCTTGAGGGTTCTGGTTAGGGTTAGGGTTCGGTCCCAGGATTCTCCCTGTGCTGAACCCACAGCAGTGCAGATGTCCCCCTGCAAGGCTGAGTTGAGGGCACAAGGGAGGGTGCCACTCAGGATTAGTCTTTGGGTCCCAGGCCATACAATTCTATGGATCACTCGTCAGTTAGGACCAGGAATTCTCTTGTGCACCTGTACTCAGGCCCTGGAAATGACTTGGTGATGTTCCAGTTTCTTTTTTTTTTTTTTTTTTAATTTTTTTTCAACGTTTTTATTTATTTTTGGGACAGAGAGAGACAGAGCATGAACGGGGGAGGGGCAGAGAGAGAGGGAGACACAGAATCGGAAACAGGCTCCATGCTCTGAGCTGTCAGCCCAGAGCCTGACGCGGGGCTCGAACTCACGGACCGCGAGATCGTGACCTGGCTGAAGTCGGACGCTTAACTGACTGCGCCACCCAGGCGCCCCGTGATGTTCCAGTTTCTATGCTGAATGATCCTACATCGCTTCTGGACCCCAAGCACGTGGTGTTGCGAGACTTTGGTGGGTCCCAATGGGGAGAGAGCCCTAGCTAGGGTTAGGGTTTGGTCCAGGGATATCCCCAGATGCAAAGTGACTCAAGTCTCTTGATCTCCCTCGAGGGCTGAAGTGAGGGCCCATGTGACGGTGCGGGTCAAGTGTAGCATTAGGTTTCAGTTGAGGGTTCTGGTTAGGGGTAGGGTTAGGTCCCAGGAAGCTACTGGCTCTGAGTCCACAGCAGTGCAGTTGTCTCCCCGAAGGGCTGAGTTGAGGGCACATGGGAGGATGCTGATCATTTTTAGTATTTCCGTTCCATTTCCAGACAACTGTATGGGCCATTGATTGTGTAGGCCTCAGCAATCATTTCAGAAAGCTGCAGCCCGGCCTGAAAAACGACATGCTGAATTCCAGGTTCTATCTGGAATGATCCTTCACTGCTTCTGGACCCCAGGTGTGTGGTGTTGTCAGACTTTGGTTTTGGGTGCCCATGGGTAAGAGCCTTAGCTAGAGTATGGTTCCGTCCAGGGTTGTCGCCAGGCTGAAACAACACCACTGTTGTGAATTCATTGGAGGGCTGATGTGTAGCTGTGAGTCTGCTATAGAGTTAGTGTGCTAGATACGGTTAGGCTTAGGGTGAGGGTTATGTTTCGGTTCACCGTTAGTGTTAAGGTCCAGGTGAGTGAAGGCAGTGACTCTACAGCAAAGCAGTTGTCTTCCTGGAGGCCTGAGTGCAGTACAGAAGGGAGGGTTTTCGTTCGCATTAATCTTTGGGTACCAAAGCCAGACAAACATATGGCCCACCCTTTGGGTAGGCCTCAGGATTCTTCTCGTGCAGCTGCTGTCGTGCTTTGCATATGACATGGTGATGTTCCACATTTCATGCCTAGTATTTATGCACCGATTCTTGATCTCATGTATGTGCTGATGTCAGACTTTGTAAATGAGTCCCCCTGGGGATAGACAATTAGCTAGGGTCAGGGTTCAGTATAGGGAAGTCGCCAAGTCCGAAGCGACACCAGTGTTTTGAATTCCATGGAACGCTGAATTGAGGGCACATGCGTGGCTGTGAATCTGGTTTAGAGTTAGTGTACTAGATAGGGTTAGGGGTAGGGTGAAGGTTATGGTTAGGGTTATGATTAGGGTTAGGGTCAGGTCTCAGGAGGCTCTAGGCACTGAACCCACAACACTGGTGTTATCTCCACAAAGGGGTGAGTGGTGTCCCCAAGGGAGGGTGTCAATCAGGACTAGTCTTTGGGTTCCAAGGCCAGACAAATGTAAGGGTCACCCTTCGGGTAGGTCTCAGGATTCATCTCGTGCAGCTGCAGTCACGCTTTTGAAATGAGATAGTGATGTTCCACATTCCATGTCGAGTATTTCAGTACAGATTCTCGAAACCGTGTGCATGCTGTTGTCAGACTTGGAATTGGGTCCCGACGGGGAGAGAGCCTTACCTAGGGTTTGTGTTAGGTCCAGGGAAGTCAGCAGGAGCGAATCGACTCCAGTTTCGTGATCTCCCTCGAGGACTGAATTGAGGGCCCATGCGACAGTTCGGGTCAAGTGTAGGATTTGGGTTAATGTTAGGGTTAGGTGTAGGGTGAGGGTTATGTTTAGGGTTACGTTAGGGCTGGGGTTAGGTCCCAGGAGTCTCTAGGCACTGACCCCACCACAGAGCAGTTGTCTCCCCGATGGGCTGAGTGGAGTACACAAAGGAAGGTGCCAGTCAGGACTAGTGTTTGGTTTCCGTTGCCAAACAAATATTGGGCAAGCTTATATAGGCCTCAGAATCCTCTCGTTCAGCTGCAGTTCCTCTTTGAAAATGACATAGTGATGTTCCACGTTCCACATCGAGTATTTCTGTACCGTTACTCGAACCCATGTGCGTGCTCTTGTCAGACTTTGCAATTGGGTCCCCATGGGGACAGAGCCTCAGTTAGGGTTAGGTTTCGGTCCAGGGGAGTCACCATGGCAGAAGCCATAGCAGTGTTGTGAATTCCATGGGGGGCTGAAGTGAGGGTTGTGCGTGGCTATGGGTCTGGTGTAGCTTATCAAGGTTGATAGGGTTAGGTGTAGGGTAAGAATTATGTTTAGGATTAGGGTTAGGTTTAGGTCCCAGAAGACTCCAGACACTGATCCCACAGCAGAGCTGGTGTTAACCCGAGGGGCTGAGTGGAGTACCCAAGAGAGGGTGTCGGTTAGGATTAGCCTTTGACTTCCAAGGCCAGAGAAATGTATGTGTCACCCTTCGTGTAGGACTCAGGAAGCCTCTCGTGCAGCTGCAGTCGCGCTTTGGAAATGACATGGTGATGTTCCACGTTCCATGCCAAGTATTTCTTCACTGATTCTCGAGCCCGCATGCGTACTGTTGTCAGACTTTGGAATTGGGTCCCCGAGCCTTAGCTAGTGTTAGGGTTTGGTCCAGGGAAGTCGCCAGGCCCGAAGCAACTCCGGTTTTGTGATCTCCCTCGAGGGCTGAATTGAGGGCACATGCGAGGGTGTGGTTCAATGTAGGGTAGGGTTAGATATAGGGGTAGGTGTAGGGTGCGGGTAATTGTTAGGGGTACAGTTAGGGTTATGGTTTGGAAATAACATGGTGATGATATATATTCCATGCCAAGTATTTCTACACCTGTTTCGAACCCTTGTGTGTGCTATTGTCAGATTTTGGACTTGTTTCCCCATGGGAGAGACACTTAGATAGGTTCAGGGTTTGGTCCAGGAATGTCACCAGGGCCAAAGCAACTCCAGTGTTGTGAATTCCATGGAGCTCTGAAGTCAGGGCACATGCGCAGCTGTGGGTCTGGTGTAGACTTAATGAGATAGATAGGGTTCAGTGTAGGGTGATATTTATGGTTAGGGTTACTGTTAGGTTTAGGTTTAGGTCCCATGAGACTCCAGACACTGACCCCAAACAGAGCAGGTGTCAACCTGAAGGGCTGAGTGTAGTACACAAGGGAGGGTGCGCATCAGTCTTCGTAGTTGGGTTCCAAGACCAAACAAATGTATGGGCCACCCTTTGGGTAGGCCTCAGGATTCCTCCCCTGCAGCTGCAGTCGTGCCTTGGAAGTGACATGGTGATGTTCCAAGTTCCATGCCAACTATTTCTGGACCAATTCTTAAACCAGTGTGAGAGCTGTTGTCAGACATTGGAATTAGGTCCCAACGCATACAGAGCCATAGCTAGGGTTAGAGTTCATTCCAGCAGTGTGGCTATGGCCGAAGAGACTCCAGTCTCGTAATCTCGCTGCAGGGCTCAATTGAGTGCCCATGCGAGTGTGCGGGTCAAGTGTAGTGTTTGGGTTAGAGATAGGGTTAGGTGTAGGTTGAAGTTTACGATTAGGGTTAGGGTTAGGTCCTAACCCAGCAAGCTCCAGGCACTGAACGCACAACAGAACAATTGTCTCCCCGAAGGGCTGAGTGTAGGATACAAGGGAGGGTGCCTGTTAGGATTAGTCTTTGGGTTTCACAGCCAGGAAAATGTATGGGCCACCCTTTGGTTAGGCCTCAGGAATCCTCTTGTGCAACTGCAGCTGTTCTTTTGAAATGACATGGTTATGTTCCACGTTCCATGCTGAGTATTTTTGCACCGATTCTCGAACCTTTGTGGGTGGTGGTGTCAGATTTTAGAATTGGGTCCCCATGGGGAGAAAGCTTTAGGTAGGGTTAGGGTTCAGTTTAAGGAAGTCGACAGGGCTGAAGCGACTCCAGTCTCATGATCTCCATCGAGGGCTGTGTTGAGGGCCCTAGAAAAGGTGGGGGTCAAGTATAGGGTTCAATTACAGATAGGGTTAGGTGTAAGTTGAAGGTTATGTTTACGGTTATGGTTAGGGTTAGTTTTAGGTCTCAGGAGGCTCCAGGAACTGAACCCACAACTGTGCAGTTGTCTCTCCGAAGGGATGAATAGAGTACATAAAGGAGTGTGCCGGTCAGTATCACTTCATAGGATCCAAGGCCAGAGAGATGTTTGGGCCACCCTTGGAATAGGCCTCTGGAATCCTGTCGTGCAGCTGCAATCACACTTTGCAAAAGATATGGTGATGTTCCATGTTCCATGCCGAGTATTGTTGCACCGATTCTCGAACCTGTGTGCGTGCTGTCGTCAGACTTTTGAACTGGGTCCCCATGGGGATAGACACTTAGCTAGGGTAAGAGTTCTGTACAGGGAATTGCTAAGGCCGAAGCGACACCAATGTTGTCAATTCCATGGAGGGCTGAAGTGAGGGCACATGTGCGGCTGTTCATCTGGTTTACTTTTCATGTGCTAGATAGGGTAGGTTGAGGGTTATGTTTAGGGTTATGTTTACGGTTAGTGTTAGGTCCCAGGAGGCTCTCCATCCATGTAGTTTCAAATGGCAAGATTTTATTTTTTTTTGATGGCTAAGTAATATTCCATGGTGTGTGTATGTATGTAGGTGTATACACACACACGCACACACACACATAAACATACTATGTATGTATGTATGTATGTATGTATGTATATATACCACGTCTTTATCCATTCCTCCATCGATGGACATTTGGGCTTTTTCCTTACTTCAGCTATTGTTGATAGTACTGCTATAAACTTTGGGGTTCACGTGTCCCTTCGAAGTAGCATATCTGTATCCCTTGCATAAATACCTACTAGTGCACCTGCTGGGTTGTTGAACAGTCTTCTTTTTCATTTTTTGAGGAAACTACATACTGTTTTCCAGAGTGGCTTCACCAGCAGTGCAAGCCAGTGCACCAGCAGTGCAAGAGTTCCTCTTTCTCCATTTCCTCGCCAACATCTGTTGTTGCCTGTGTTGTTAATGTTAGCCATTCTCACAGGGGTGAGGGGGTGTTTCATTGTGGTTTTAATTTGTATTTTCCTGATGAGGGATTTTGAGCATTTTTTCATGTGTTGGTTGGCCATCTGGATGTCTTCCTTAGAGGAGTGTTTGCTCGTGTCTTTGCCCATTTCTTCACTGGATTACTTGTTTTTTGGTATGTTCTCGAGTTTGGTATGTTCTTTATAGATTTTGAATACTAATCCTTTATCTCATATGTCGTTTGCAAATATCTTCTCCCATTCTGTTGGTTGCCTTTTAGTTTTGCTGATTGTTTCCTTCTCTGTGCAGAAGCTTTTTATTTTGATGAGGTCCTAATACTTCAGTTTTGCTTTTGTTTTCCTTGCTTCCGGAGATGTGTTGGGTAAGAAGATGTGGATGCCAACATTAAGAGGTTTTTGCCTGCTTTCCCCTTGAGGATTTTGACGGCTGCCTATCTTACATTTAGGTCTTACATCCGTTTTGAGTGTGTTTTATGTGAGAAAGTGGTCCAGGCTCATTCTTCTGCATATCACTGTCCAGTTTTCCCAGCACACTTGCTGAGGAGACTGTCTTTATTCCATTGGATCTTCTTTCTTTTGGTCAAAGATTAGTTGGCCATACATCTGTGGGTCCAATTCTGTGTTCCTGTTCTGTTCCATTGATCTGAGTGTCTGTTCTTGTGCCAGTACTGTACTGTCTTGATGATTACAGCTTTGTAATACAGCTGGAAGTCCAGGATTGTGATACCTCCTACTTAGGTTTTCTTTTTCAAGATTGCTTTGGCTATTCGGGGTCTTTTCTGGTTCCATACAAATTGAAGGATTGTGTTTTGTAACTCTGTGGAGAATGCTGGTGTTATTTCGATAGGCATTCAGTTGAATATATAGATTGCTTTGGGTACTATTGACATTTTAACAATAGTTGTTCTTCCTATCCAGGTGCATGGAATATTTTTCATTTTTGTGTGTTTGTCATCTTCAATTTCTTTCATAATCTTTCTATAGATTTCAGTGTATAGATTTTTCACCTCTTTGGTTAGATTTATTCCGAGGTATTTTATGGGTTTTGGTGCAATTGTAAACGGGATGGATTCTGTGATTTCTCTTTCTGTTGCTTCTTTGTTTGTGTATAAGAATGCAACTAATTTCTGGGCATTAATTTTATACTCTGCCACTTTGCTGAATTCATGGATCATTTAACAGTTTTTTGGTGGAACCCTTTTATCAAGAAAGGATGCTGTATTTTGTCAAATGCTTTCTCTGCATCTATTGAGTGCATCATGTGGTTCTTGTCCCTTCTTTTATTGATGTGATGAATAACATTGATTATTTTGTGGATATCGATCCAGCCTTGTATTCCAGGTTAAATCCCACTTGGTCGTGGTGAATAAAGTTTAAATGTATCATTGGATCTGGTTGGCTAATATCTTGTGGAAGATTTTTGAACCCATGTTCATCATGAAAATTGGTCTATACTTCTACTTTTTAGTGGGATCTTTGTCTAGTTTTGGAATCCAGGTAATGCCGACTCATAGGAAGAGTTTGGATGTTTCCTTCCATTTCTATTTTTGGGACAGCTTCAAGAGAATAGGTGTTAACTCATCCTTAAATGTTGGGTAGAATTCCGCTGGAGAGCCATCTGGCCCTGGGCTCTTGTTTTTTTTGGAGATTTTTGATTACTATTTCAATTCTTTACTGGTTATGGGTCTGTTCAAATTTTCTATTTCTTCCTCTTTCAGTTTTCATAGTTTGTGTATTTCTAGGAATTTGTCCATTTCTTCCAGATTGTCCATTTTATTTGGTATATAATTGCTGATAATATTCTCTTATTCTTGTTTGTATTTCTCCTGTGTTGGTTGTGATCTCTCCTCTTTCATTCTTGATTTTATTTATTTGGGTCCTTTCTTTATTCTTTTTGATCCAACTGGCTGGTGGTTTATCAATTTTATTAATTATTTCAAAGAACTAGCTTCTGGTTACATTGATCTCTTCTACTGTTTGTGTGTGTGTGGGGGGGGTTGTTGTTTGTTTTTGTTTTCAGTTTTGAAAGCATTGATTTTTGCTGTAATCTTTATCATTTCTTGTCTTCTGCTGGATTTGGATTTTATTTGATGATCTTTTTTCCATTACTTTAAGGTATAAGCTTACGTTGTGTATCTGAGACTTTTCTTCCCTCTTTAGGAAGGCCTGGATTGTTAAACTTCCTCTTATGACTACCTTTGTTGCATCCCAGAGGTTTTGGACTGTGGTGTTATCAGTTTTATTGGCTTCCATGCACTTTTTAATTTTCCCTTTAACTTCTTGGTTCACCCATTCATTCTTTTTTTTTTAATTTTAGTTTTTATTATTTACAATTTACATCCAAATTAGTTACCGTATAGTGCAACAGTTATTTCATGAGTAGATTCCTTAGTGCCCCTTACCCATTTAGTCCATCCCCCCCACAACCCCTCCAGTAACCCCATGTTTGTTCTCCATATTTATGTGTGCTCTTCTTTTGTACACCTCCCTGTTTTTATTTTTGTTTCCCTTCCATTATATGTTCATCTGTTTTGTGTCTCAAAGACCTCCTATGAGTAAAGTCATATGATATTTGTCTTTCTCTGACTACTAATTTCACTTAGCAGAATACCCTCTAGTTCCAACCATGTAGTTACAAATGGCAAGATTTCATTCTTTTTGATTGCTGAGTAATACTCCATCACACACACACACACACACACACACACACACACCACATCTTCTTTATCCATTCACCCATCAATGGACATTTGGGCTTTTTCCATACTTTGGCTATTGTTGATCGTGGTGCTATAATCATGGGGGTGCATGTGTCCCTTCAAAACAGCACACCTGTATCCCTTAGATAAATGCCTTGTATTGCAATTGCTGTGTCGTAGGATAGTTCTCTTTTTAGCTTTTTGAGGAGCCTCCGTACTGTTTTCCAGAGTGGCTGCAGCAGCTTGCATTCCACTATTCATTGTTCCATAGGATGTTCTTCAGTCTACAAGTATTTGTTATCTTTCCAAATTTTTTCTTGTGGTTGATTTAGAGTTTCATAGCATTGGGGTCTGAAACTGTGTATGGTATGATCTCTATCTTTTTGTATGTGTTGAGTACAAGTAAACATAAAATTATTTATGTTTATTTATTTTAGAGAGAGAGAGACGGGCAGAGAGAGAGGGAGACACAGAATCCAAAGCAGGCCTCAGGCTCTGAGCTGTCAGCACAGAGTCCGACACAGGGCTCAAACTCACAAACCATGAGATGACGACCAGAGCTGAAGTCAGATGCTTAACTGAATGAGCCTCGCAGGCACCCACTTTAGTGACATTTTAAATGACACCGTTCAAAGTGCACTTGCTACCTTGCAAACTCAGAGAGAGAGAAAGAAATGTGAAGAATCAGGAAGTAGTTAAGAGTTGGCTGCTGAGTTTTACCGTAATTTGGCTTTGGAGGGTTTTTGTTCATTGGGTGTAGTGAGCACAGCATATTTGCCTGCCATTTACCACAGTAGACAGCGGGCCTCTGGGAGCCAAAACTCTTTCTGACCAATGAGCTGGAATTTTACTAGGACCGCCAAGATGAGATTTGCTATTTCAAGGACTAGGAGTTATCTTTTATTTTCACAACTCAGTAATTATCACATCATTCAACTCTGCCCTCCAAGATATGTAGAAAATACCCAAATATAGTTGAGAGAGAAAGGGTGATAGCCAAAGTGTATAATCCTTTCCCTTTAAAAAATATGTTTAAATTATGCTTTATGATTTTTTTTAATTTTAGTGAGGGGGCATGCAAGTGGGGGAGAGGGAAAGAGAGAGAATCTTAAGCAGGATTCACTCTCAGTGTGGAGCCCAACACAGGTCTGGATCACATGATCCTACAATCGTGACCTGACACAAAATCAAGAATCTGATGCTCAACTGACTGAGCCACCCAGGTGCTCAATAGTCTCTTTCTCTCTGAATGCTGAATAGTAAATTTTCAACGTGAATGGGGGATAAACAGGCATACATACATACATACATACACCGCTAAGAAAGCCATGAGTTGTTAGACATGAACTATTTCCATCATCTTTGTCTTCTAGTTATATTCATGCCTCTAGTGTTTGTTGATTGCAATGCACGATCTTGCTGTGTGAGGTACAAATTGTTGTGTGATCAGTTTTCCGTGAAAGTCTTTCCTCATATCTGTCTTAACCACAAGGTGCCAATGTTGAATTTGAGGATGTAGAGCTAAGAGCCTTGAGGTCCAATAACTGTCAACTAGAAGTTATATTTTCTGTTGGGGAGAAATCCCCATATGATGGCAATGACTTTGCATTGGTAAGGGAAAGAATACTTTCATGCCTTCATGGTTCTTGCGCTTTTTGTGTCTCACCAAAATCAAGACTCAGGTCATGTGCATGTTTATCAAGCAAACACCTTTTTTTTTTTTCCAGAAAATAAAAACGCCCTGGAAGACAAGTGTAATGCACTGAGGTCTGTGAAAGCCACAAAGGAAGCAAAAGTCAAACAGCTGAAAGAGAAAGCACATAACCTGGAAGAATTCTATGAACAAAGAAAATGCCTACAAAAAAAGTAAGATGGGGGCGCTTGGGTGGCTCAGTCGGTTGAGCATCCAAATTCGGCTCAGGTCATGATCTCACAGTCCATAAGTTCAAGCCCCATGTCAGGCTCTGTGTTGACAGTTCAGAGCCTGGAGCTTGCTTTGGATTCTATATATTCCTCTGGCCCTACCCAACTCTCACTCTGTCTCTATCAAAAAAATGAATAAACGTTAAAAAAATTTAGAAAAGTAAGATGTTCATGTGAGAACTGTCACAAGGACCGTAATGTATGGGAGAACAGGGCAGCCAGTAGAGATAATTGTATTTCTTTTGGAACTGGGTCCAGAGTATTTTTGCCCAATGCATTCAGTAGAATTGGACCTTCCCTTCCTACCTTGCTTTTTGTAACGTAACCTGCATTTTCCTTTCTCCTAAGTGCTTGCCACACATTGTGTTATCTTTTGGGGGCGGCAGAGGGAAGGTACCATCATTAATAACGTTAATACCTGGATTCACTCTGGATCCATCTGCACTGTCCTATAGATTTCAATCGCATCACACTGTTTTGTCACCCAGCTAGGTTAGGACAGTAGGGTCAAGGGGGTTTTTGTTTCTGAGGACCAGACAGTGGGGGTCAGAAAGAGGGTGTGGGGGGAAAGAGAAGTAGATGAATTCTCTTGCTTCGCAGAATACAATTGAAGTTCGCTTTCTTAAAGTGGGTAGGGGTATCCAGCATCCATTATGCCAGTGAGATTGCTCACTGCAGGCCCAATCCCTAAGAACGTCAAGTTGTTTCCTGTCCCCTGATTTTTCAAGTGTAACTTTTCTGAGTCTTGGCCAAAGCCCGCAGCTTCACTAGGGATCATCTTTGCTGGCCTCCCCTGAGGGATGGCTTTGTCCTGGGCTTCCTTCTTCTCCATCTTGGTCTTGTGTGTCTTTGTGGGGTTGTCAGATACTTGGTGCATTCAGTCCCATGTTTCCTCCTTTGTACAGTATTTCCTTTTGTTCTCAGGAGGAGATGGGGGACTTTAGAGTCCCTCACTCGTGTTGGAAAGTGAAGACTTCTCTTCCCTGGAGACTCACCTTTATGTTCGTCCTTCCCACAGCTGGGGTTAGGGCTTGCTCTCACTGGCATCTTGTTTTTGTTAACTCGTAAGCTCTTTCTGTGAGTGGGTACAGCAACCTGACCACCTCTCTATCTTCAACCCCTTACAACAGAGCCACTACATTACAACCACGCCAGCAAGCATTTGCCCAAGGACTGCCTGAGAGACCAGAAGGAAATGCATGTGCCTTTCTCTGTCTAGTGCTTT
This sequence comes from Prionailurus viverrinus, assembly GCF_022837055.1. NCBI lineage: Eukaryota > Metazoa > Chordata > Mammalia > Carnivora > Felidae > Prionailurus > Prionailurus viverrinus. The sequence goes on from NW_025927498.1 coordinate 93,660, forward strand.
TGTGTCATTTGCTAAGAGATTTTCAATTTTGCGTATGATTCTTGAGGACATCAAGTGTCAAGTTGAAACCATCTCAGTCAACACCACAAAGAAAATGGTCTGAGGGCAACACAACAACCCAGCCTTGCCAAGCGTTGCCTTCTGCTGCCTTCACTATCAATGGAATGAGTCTTGTTAAAGTAGATTTGGCTCCATGAAGTTGAGAGTTTTCCACCTGAAATCTCTTTCCTGGAAGTAAACCCAGACTGTTTGACAGTTCATATCAGGTTGTACGTCAGGAGATGAGGTTGTTCTAAGAATGGCCTTTTGAAGATGGAGGCAGGGGTTGCAGTCCTGAACGCTAGCGATGTCTGGGAGTGAGCTGCAATGTTAGTGAAACCATATTCTGGAAGGTCGTCTTTCAGGTGATTGCCTGTGTCATGGTACAACTTTTGGACTGAGAATCAGGGCTCCCCATGGAGGTGTAAGACTAGTGATGATCCCTTGGTTCATCCTAATGGGTACAGTTGGTCAGATACGGTTTTTCACTCACTGATGAAATGGGTCTTCGCCATATCAAACAAAAGACCAACTCTGGGAAGGCACAAAGTACAATGTTATTTGATGACTTTATGATAAAGGAGAGGAAACGAGAACTAGAAAGACAGTTCCAATAGTAGAGACGTGGCAGCAGACAGAAGTTGAATTTTCTTGAACTTAAATGGAGTGTTCACTTAATTTCTCTGATTCGGTTGTCAGTCTGTGCATTTATGGGAGAAGTGGGGGAAGGGATATTTGCATAGGCCTTCAAGAGTGCTGGGAGGTAAAAAGGGAGAACCTCTGGACCTTGTTCCTGACTGTGTATGTATCTTTCCCATCTTAGGAAGCTGAAAATGACACTGTGAACTGGCGGCAAAGAAGAATCAGCTAGCAGCTGCAGGTAAAATTTGAAAATAGCTACAGAAGGGGCGCCTGGGTGGCTCCATCATTTAAGCATCCAACTTCAGCTCAGGTCACAATTTCACAGTCCGGGAGTTCGAGCCCCGTGTCAGGCTCTGTGCTGACAGGTCAGAGCCTGGAGCCTGTTTCAGATTCTGTTACATCACTCTCTGTCCCTCCCCCACTCATGCATGTGCTCACTCTCTGTCCGTCTCAAAATAAATAAACATTAGGAAAAAAATAGCTACAGAAGAAATAAACAAGTACAAGTGAGTTCAGCTAGTAATTACCAGGAGCTCATGAAACGGCTGTTATTTTTTGGTTTTTAATCTTTTTGAAAAGTTTGAAGTCAACATATGCATAGAGTATTAACAGATAAAAAAGGTAAGTTTTAGAAGGAATAAAATAATTAAGGTTCTAAACATTTGAAGATCTCAAGTAGTGAGCAGACTGTGTGGAAACTTTGTCCATGCTACCATTCCTCGGGGGTGGTGTCAAGTGTCATCATCTGTAGGAAAGCAGTGTGTCGTACAATGAATCATACCCATCAACGTGGTAGTGCCATTTCATGGCCCTTGTCTTTGCAACCCTGGGAAACATGGTGAGGATAAAAGTTATAAAAGAATAGATCTTTATGATAAAAGACACTTGTCACATGATGAATTAGAGAAAGATTGAAAATGGGAAGGAATTCCATGAACTCTGAACCCTACAGGCATGGGATAATGAGTAAGGAAAGGATGTAACAATAGCTTTGAT